>NC_085873.1:43642668-43681527 GCF_034702125.1 Engraulis encrasicolus | reverse complement strand
ATAGGACTATATATTGGTGAATATATAACAACAGTTTTTAGTTATTATCAACACCTCTTTTCATGATGAGCAAATAGGGTCAAAAAGATCCAACAGGCTCTGCACTAGTAATAATAATGCATTTTATATGTGGCGCCTTTCAAGGTACCCAAGGACACATTACAATACAGAATTTAAAAACTAGTAACAT
This sequence comes from Engraulis encrasicolus, assembly GCF_034702125.1. Classification (NCBI taxonomy): domain Eukaryota; kingdom Metazoa; phylum Chordata; class Actinopteri; order Clupeiformes; family Engraulidae; genus Engraulis; species Engraulis encrasicolus. Next base: position 43,681,337 of record NC_085873.1, on the reverse strand, counting down.
GTTAAAACAACTGTAGAAATAATAGGTAATAAGTAGTCAAACAGAAGAAAGAAACAAAAGTCAGCAATACAAGATAAAAGGTGCAGTAGTAAATAAAAGCCAGCAATACTTAATAGAAGGTATTATTATTATTATTATTATTATTATTATTATTATTATTATTATTACTATTATTATTAGTATTATTATTATTATTAGAAGGTGGCCTATAGAAGTATGCCACAGAAATAAAATCAGAGCAAGAAAAAAATCAGTGAGGTAAAAATAAAAACGTCAATAAATTATCATTGTGAAGGGAAAGAAATGGGTTTAGGCTACTTAGAATACATACCTAGATACATCTACCCTATTTTCTTCAAAAGATTTGCCAGGTTTGGGGACCTCACACGCTTCAGTGCTGCCTGTTTGACTGCATCTGATCCAAGGAGCCCATTCAGAGCACTGTCGAACCTGTAGCCACAGATTCTTTCTTGCATGTAGAAGTCCCTCATGCTTTGGTCTCTCTCTTTGACTACAAGATAGTCATCATCATCCAACTTGTCCAGTTCTGCTTGAATGAGTGCGTTCTCAGTTTTCAGGCGTGCAATCTTTTCTTTCTCTTTCTTTATCATCGCTGCCTCTTTGTTGATGTGCATGGAAGGGATACTCTTCTCCTCTAGGCACTTGCATCACTCAATCTCTCTTGATGCCTCTATTTCGTGGGAAAGTTCTTCCTTGGTTATTTCCCAGGCCTTCCGGTCAGGTCGATTCCGTCCTCCACCTTGGAGATGTATTGAATGAGAGATTGCATGGTGGTCATCCACTTCTGCTCTTTCTCCTCAGACTCCTAAGCCAAATCTTTAACAACGGCCTCCTCTTCATCTTACTCTGGAATATTTATTGCCCCTATTACCGAGTAACTCGGGCGATTCATGATGAAAAGCCTTACACACTCGCACTACACAAATATAATGCTGTGTGTTGATCATTTTCCGCAATGTCAAATGTGTCCTCTCTGAAATAATTCTGAAATGATCCTTGCTTGTGGAACTTTACATAGCCAATGTGTAATGACGGAACAATGGCTTTGTAGTACTCTTTACGCATCATAAAAGGTGAGCTGGCAAAATTCTGGAATGCTTGTTTTAATTTAAAAAACCCTAAAATCTCACGTGCCTGAATGCAGCGTATATGTCGCTCCAGTAGGCCTGGGCAAAAAATCGATGTGATTTTAAAATCGAGTTTGGACGTCAAATCGATTTGTTTTTTGAGAAATCGCGTTAATACGATTTTTTAAAATCCTCTGTCCCTATGCAGTTTATGTATCCAAGCGCACAGCGCACGCATTACGTTCGCCAAGACCTCCGGAGACGTAGGCCTACCTAGTGCATTCTCTGTGTCTCCTCCCCCATTACATGCACAAACAAACTAAACGTGGTGAGTGAAATAGTTAGCCTACACAGAAATATAAGGGGTGAAATGAAACCGGTGAGTAATACGGGCTCCTGTTCAAAAAAGGTGACACTACCTCCTATCGTTTTGCCAATGATGAATACCAAACAGTACCACTTTGTAAATTTTGAATGACAGTGTTGTCGTAACGTAAGCTGTAGCAGCCGGACTACAATCTTGTTTCGATATTTGAAACGAAAACATCTCGCGGAGAAAATGCCAAACAAACTCTACCCCTACCACGAGCAAGGTGGAAAGCAATCACCGATGCAATTAGCTTAGAACTACCTACTACGGATATGCGCCTTCCAATTTATTCGGCGGAGAAGAGAGGTTTTCAACACATGCTTAAAGTTTTGGATGCGCTGCTTCCTCGCCTGTATCTTAACCAACATATGTGAGTTGAAAGGAATCTCTCTCCCTCCCTCTCTCTCTCGCTCACACACACAGACCAAGTACACGGAGCACTCGGTCTCTCGCGCGCTCTCTCTCCCCCTCTCTCCAAAGCCCCACTCGGACGGGACTTTAATGAGGAGACTAGTGGTAAAGTAATAATAACCGCGTCTGAACGCGCCATGTCAGTAAAGATAGCGGCGATATTGGTAAACTTCGCCGAGAGTTTTACCACCTGTGAAGCAGTCCGGAGAAATTACCCGCTGTAAAACTAGTTCTAATCCTGTGCGAATGTGACCCTATGATGTCTGATTAAATGCATGAAACGCGATATCTAATCTACTCAGGCTTGCAAACGTTGCCGTCTTGAAGTAAGCATTGTTTTAGGGTGTTACTCCAAAATGTTTTCGCAGTGTTAACGCAGCAGTGTTCAGATGCATCGACATGTATTCAGACACATTACCATGGGATTTGATGGGTTGGGAACCCAGCAGGCAACCACTCACATTTTTGTTCTTTTTCTGAGATGTTTCAATGTAATCCCAATTGGTCATTTCTATTAGTAATGTTCTGAGATAAAATAACATTAGGCTATTTTGGCCTGGAGTTCCCAAACGTTACTATGAGCCCTCCACATACCGGTAGATTCCAGCCAAGCCCCCCCTGACATGGGACGTGCCACACTATTTTTTTCTGTGCACCCAGTTTCACAGCTTGATAGGCCTAAAGCTTGTGTATTCTTAAGACCATTCAGGTACTACAGAAAGCATAATACATATGTATTGTAAAGAACAAAATTATTCCACTGGGACTATTTTTGGTTTATTTTGGCTACTTAGGTTATTCAATTAATTAAATTATTCATTTAATTTTGCTATATTTTCCTTACCAACCTGCCACGGCCCCCATGGCATCCTCTCACGGCCCCCTAGGCGTCCCCAGCCCCCACTTTGAAAACCCCTGCTATAAGCTACCCCATGTCCATAGAAACTAGTCCAGTCCGAGTAGGCTTCACTCACACACACCAGAAGCACCGCCACACAAACAGAGCCTCTCTCTCTCGCTCTCTCGCTCTCTCTCTCTCTCTCTCTCACACACACACACAACCACGTAGGGGCCTAGAGAGCTCCACAAGATTTTTTTTATTTTTTTTGGGGGGGGGGGGTTTGAATCGAATCGCGAATCGTGAATCGAGTTTCTTAATGAAAAAATCTAGATTTTTTTTTTAGGGTGAATCGCCCAGCCCTACGCTCCAGGTGCCAAAGGTCAAACAGCGTAAAACAGCATCAGGATAAAATGGGTTAAAGTACTGTTTCTCAATGTGGACCCCAGGGGGCGTTAAGGAGCCCGTGCACATGGGAGGCTTTAGTCTATTTCATTTCTTAATGCTAAGATGGGCGTTGGCAAGCTTATGATGAGGTCATGGGGGCGTCAAGAGGCTTAAGATGAAGCCGCCATTTGTAGGCAGGTGTGCACTCACTGGACACTTTATTAGACACACGTGCCCAACTTCTCAATGACGCACATTTATAATCAGAAAATCACATGACAGCTCAATGCACTCAATGCATTTAGTAATGTAGACAGGGCATTAAAATGGAGAAGAAAGGTGATTTTAGTGCCTTTGAATGTGGCATGGTGGTTTTTGGTGCCAGACAGGCTGGTCTGAGTATTTTCAGAAACTGCTCACTTACGGGGGCATTCATGGACAGCCATTTCAAGGGTTGGCACAAAATGGGCTGAAAAAGAAAATATCCAGTGAGCATCAGTTCTGTGGGTGAGGAGAATGGCCAGACTGTTTCAAATTGATAGTCACTCAAATAACCACTCATTACAACCAAGCAGGTGGAAGAAAACATCTGTGAATGCACAGCACATTGAAACCTGAGGCGAATAGGCTACAGCAGCAGAGGACCATATTCAGTAGGTTACCACTCCTGTCAGCTAAGAACAGGAAACTTTGTCTACAATTCGCACAGGCTGAGCAAAATGGCCAATGCCAGATTGGAAAAATATTGGCATGTTTGTATTGCAGTTGACATGACTAGTATCAACACCAAAGGTCTTGTGTCACTAGGAGGGTGTGGCCCTTCCCCGTCTCTCTCCCAACTCACTTCCTCTCTACTTCACTGTCCTATCTGATAAACACCAATAAAGGCTTGAAAAGCCCCAAAAATGCTTTTAAAATAAAGTGGGTGGAGTTCCCGATTTCTCCGGAGCTCTGAAATGATATTTGTATTGCAGTTGACCTGACTAGTAGTCACTAGGAGGGCATGGCCTGGCTTCTTGGACTGTAGGGTCAGAATTTGTCATTAATACCAAGAAAACATGGATCTCCCCTGCCATTGGCTGTCAGTGTTACGTGGACTACCAGGTCTACAGGTCCTTCTCAAATAATTAGCATATTGTGTTAAAGTTCATTTTCCCCCCATAATGTAATGATAAAAAATAAACTTTCATATGTTTTACATTCATTGCACACCAACTGAAATATTTCAGGTCTTGTTTTGTTTTAATATTGATGATTTTGGCATACAGCTCATGAAAACCCAATATTCATATCTCACAAAATTAGCATATCATGAAAAGGTTGTCTAAACAAGCTATTAACCTAATTATCTGAATTAACCAATTAACTCTAAACACTGGTAAAAGCTTCCTGGGGCTTTAAAAAGTCTCAGCCTTGTTCATTACTCAAAACCGCAGTCATGGGTTAGACTGCTGACCTGACTGTGTTTAAAATTGAAGTCAATGGCAGTGGCATTGCATGGGGGTTATGAAAGCCCAGATGTCATTGATGCTTAGCTGCCAGCTGTTTTTTGTTCTTTGATCTGGTGACCCACACTTCCCTCTTCATTATACTCCATAGATTTCCATACAAAGTTTTTCTATTTTTGTTACAAATCAATTCAAATTTGCCAGAAATTAAACCCCATTGAAAGTCAATGGAATGTTCTGTCTGGCAATTAGAATTAGATTTGTAACAAAAATAGAAAAACTTGGTATGGAAATCTATGGAGTATAATGAAGAGGGAAGTGTGGGTCACCAGATCACACAACACAAAACAGCTGACAGCTAAGCATCAATGATGCCTGGGCTTTCATATCCCTCATGCAAAGCCACTGCCATTGACTTCAATGTTAAACACAGTCAGGTCAGCAGTCTAACCCATGACTGCGGTTTTGAGTAATGAACAAGGCTGAGACTTTTTAAAGCCTCAGGAAGCTTTTACCAGTGTTTAGAGTTAATTGGTTAATTCAGATAATTAGGTTAATAGCTTGTTTAGACAACCTTTTCATGATATGCTAATTTTGTGAGATATGAATATTGGGTTTTCATGAGCTGTATGACAAAATGATCAATATTAAAACAAAACGAGGCCTGAAATATTTCAGTTGGTGTGCAATGAATGTAAAACATATGAAAGTTAATTTTTTATCATTACATTATGGGGAAAAAATGAACTTACACAATACAACAAAATATGCTAATTATTTGAGAAGGACCTGTATATTGAGTAAATGTCCTGTCCAGAACTTTGAATGTGACAGAGAGCGTCCAACACACACACACCTGACTGAATGGATGAAGGACAGCCCCACCTACGGTGGAACACACATACACACACACGCACACACTAACACACACACACACACACACACCTGTGTGAAGGACAGACAGGCTCACCTGCTCCGTGCTGTGACTCTCATGAATAGCCTTGCCATTAACACCGCCACTGTGGTAATTACCCCTGTGTGTGTGTGTGTGTGTGTGTGTGTGTGTGTGTGTGTGTGTGTGTGTGTGTGTGTGTGTGTGTGTGTGTGTGTGTGTGTGTGTATGCATGCTCGTGTGTGTGTGTGTGTGTGTGTGTGTGTGTGTGTGTGTGTGTGTGTGTGTGTGTGTGTGATTTAACGTTGTGGTAATTACCCCTGTTTTAAGCCGAGCCCTCCGGCTGGGCAGACCATTACAGTTAAGCCCATTTACCTCTGTGTTAATGAAGGCAACTCCAGCACAGCTGTGTGTGTGTGTGTATGAGAGAGAGAGTGTGTGTGTGTGCGTGTGCGTGTCCGTGTCCGTGTGCGTGTGTGGCCGTGTATGGGTGTGTGTGTGTGTGCCTGTGAATGTGCTGGTGGCAATGTGAATGAATGCATAAATAAACAGAAAAAGGACAAAAGCATCAAACAATGCTGGAAGGCACACAGAGGGGCTGGCTCATACTATGAGAATCGACAAACACCTAGCCTAATTAAAATCTACATTAAAAGGAAAGCAAGCAAACAAACTAAATTACCATGTTTTGTTTATTTGCCATGTAATGTAGCCTATTTAAAGAATCTTTTAGTCATATATGACCCTAGTAAACTTGATCTATTGTCTTTCCTGTTCTTTTATTAGTTATACTCTATATAGTGTATGTATGATTATACTCTGCATCTGTCTGCTTAACAGATTGTTTTAAACACTTATTCTGTCTTTTTGAGTCATACACACTACAGTTGTGTTGTATGTAAGGTGTCTGCTGATGTTGCATATTTGTGTGGTGAATTTTGGAGCATGTTTAGACGATTAAAACACAATGTCAAGTTCTGCCCACGTGGGTAAGCTTAGCTATCGATGCGAACTCTCTGTGCAAGAAACACTGTCAGGGTTGGATGAAAAAAAATTACCCATGAGAAGTCATGGGTGGCTTGGGCAATAAAGATGGATGTTGTAGAAGACCGAAATGGTCCTTTAATACAACAGCGAAGAGTAAGCAGAGAAACAACGTGGACAGAGAGAGAGAGAGAGATGGGGTAGGGTTGGTAAATGACCCAGATCGGACTTGAGCCTGGCTCTCCAAGGGCAATGTAGCCCATACATTATCTTAGAAGAATTGTTCAAAAAGATTAAAAGTTGAAGAAATAAATAAAACATTGACAGGTGACAGTTCCCATCATCCCTTGCCTCCTTCATGCACGCACGCGCACACACACACACACACACGCACACGCACACACACACACACACACACACACACTTACACAGGGGGATGTATTCTTCACAAAACTCTACTCATGAACCCTGGACAAAGCCTGAGGTAAAATAGCAAACATACTGACAAGAAAAAAATATATAGGAAGAAGTTTGGCCCCTATATACAGTACAGTACTTGCAGAGTTTTGAGGAAACTAAAACTGTTTTGAAAGTGTATTTGTACTCCATGTATAGATGGGATTCACAGCAACTTCGCAAGATGGGGGCAAAAAGCTGCTCTGTTTTCTATTGATGTTGTGTGGAGGAATTGTTAAAACAAAGAAAACAAAATGACAAGATCCTTTAGCACTCTCTCCCCCTCCCTCAATGTGGTTCAACTAATAAACAATAGACATTAAGAAGTAAAGTATTGCTTGCCTCAAGGAAAGTATTGCTTGCTTCTGACCAATGTCACATTTTAGTGTAGCCATCAGATCATAAGTAATGCAGTTTTAGTTAGCACCTTAGAATGTAGGTTGCATTTTTATCATGGAATCTTGTCTTATAGAAAAAAGGCTCCAGTTTGTGAAATGACTAATGCGAATGTGCCAAGAGTGTGTCTACCAGCCGTTTTGGTTACAAATGAGTTACAAAAAAATTACTTTTAGTACACATAAGTACTACACATAGGCCTAACTGTAGATTCAAAATGGGCTTTGTAATGCTTTTCTATTGCGGTAGATGCCTTTCTCAAGTCAAGAGTACTTTATTGTCAAAAATCTATTCAACAGGGTTAGCACAGAAGTTTGAAATTGCGTTTGATCAGTCTCCAATGTGCAGTTTAACTAAAACATTTAAATAAGACATTGGCAATAATCTTTCTCTCTCACACTCTCTCTCTCACACTCTGTCTCTCACACACACACTTTCTGCCCCTTGTTGGCATGCACAGGTGCACTGTTTGTAAACATGAAACCCATCAATTAGAATGGCTTAAGAATTGTTTTGGCTCGACATCGCAAACTATTATGAGCCTTTTCCTGTTCATGTGTCATTCAGTTTTGCAACGTCTGCGTCAGAAATGTAGATGGCTGCAAGGTAAAAATACCCCCTCTTATGCAGTCCAGAACTGATCTTCATTCTGCTCCTATAGACCTCAGCTTAACCTTTGAAGTGTGTTACATGTCTGACATGGCTGCTGGTGGTAATTGTAATATAAATGCTTTAGGGAACTACTCTATGCAGTCCAAAACTACTCTATGGCTCAGAAACCTGCAGGATCACCACCGCCATGGGCGTAATTTTAGGGGGGGGGCGGTGGGGACATGTCCATACCACTTTCCAGATAAACTTAGCTTATCCCTACATTTCTTTCACAAATATAGTGCAAAAACAGCATATCCGGTAGCCTCGCGAGCCATCCTACGTACTTCCGCCAAAGGATTGGCTCCACTACTGTAGTCTGGCCGTGCTTCTCTGTGGAGTGCCTGGAGCAGTAGAATTTTGATCGCAACGCCCCCCCAGAAAACAGCCAATAATCGAATACGCCCCCCACGTGGGGACGAAAGGGGGAGGACGCTCGTGACAATGACATACACATCTGCGCCAGAGCCATTGGTCTGCGCTGTGTTGTTGTTGAGTAACTGCCAGCGATTGGGTGAGAGGTGTCCAATAATTTCAAACCATAACTGAGTGAAAACTTCCTGCTTCCTACAATCGCTTCAGAGCAAACAAATGCCAGACCATGAATACGAAATGAAATGGTAGTATTATGGGATGGTCAGGACCAGGCTACATATCCGGACCATTTGCGATTGAAATGTCCCCACCACTTTTGGAGCCAAACCTACACCTTTGACCACCGCCATAATCAACAAACTGTAAACATTCATCAACACATGCCTCAGACGCCTCCTGGGAATCTTCTGGAAAAGAGGCAGACCAAGAACCTCCTGTAGAAGACCTGTCGAGCAGGAAATGAGGGAAGAAGGGCTATCGTGACAAGACAACAACTAGAACGGAGGGCCCAAGACAGGAAAGGATGGAAAGGATTTGTCAATGGCCTATGTTCCTATGGGAATGTAAAGGCCTAAGTAAGTAAGTAACTATGCAGTCCAGAACGAATCTTCACTCTGCTTCTATAGACCTGAGGTAGCTAACCTTTGAAGTGTGTTACATGTCTGACATGGCTGCTGCTGGCCACTGGCCTTTAAATGTAATATAAAAACTATCATCTGTCAGCCTGCAGCCTATAACAGAGTTCATCTCTCTCTCTCTCTCTCTCTCTCTCTCTCTCTCTCTCTCTCTCTCTCTCTCTCTCTCTCACTCACTCACACACACACACTCTCTCTCTCTCTCTCTCTCTCTCTCTCTCACACACACACACACACACACACACACACACAAACACACACACACACACCTGCCATCTGTGTAAAAGCATTGCTGTGTCTTATTTCCATGCTAGTGTTTTGCTATTAATCTGTCAGACTAAAGGCCAATGCAAACTGACAGTGTGTGTGTGTGTGTGTGTGAGACTGAGACTGTGAACCCCGGTCAATCCGGGTCTCTTGTTAAATAATTAAAAATTCCCTGGTGTTAGCCGGGCTGCCTTTTAAGCCTTGATTTGCAGCTTCTGGCAACTTCCGACCTGGAGTCGGTCCAGAAGTAGAGGATGCTGCCCGTAACCCCTGGCAACCTCTGTTCTCCGGGGGTTGATTGATAGGTGAGTGGATGGCTGGAAACCATCTCCCGAAAGCATCAGTCAGTGTCACCAGAGACGGGGAAGAGCAGGTCAGAGCATATCTGCCTCTCCATCTCTGTTTCTCTCTCTCTGTATCTCAATCTCTTTCTCTCATTTAGTTTCTCTCACTCCATCTCCATGTCAAGAGAGTAGAGGGTCAAAGCGTCTCTCTCTCTCTCTCTCTCTCTCTCTCTCTCTCTCTCTCTCTCTCTCTCTCTCTCTGGGCTCGGGTGTGTACATCACTGTCAGCAGAAGGTGAGAAGTCTGTATTTTTTGGACACAGTGAACCTTGACATCTCTCAGAAAAGAATATAGAATAGAATGAATAGAATAGAAAAGAATTGAATGGAGACAGACTAATTGTGTAATGCGACATCATTTATTTCGGCATGCTGTGGAATTATCATTAGAGCCAGCTGGGACATTTTATAACAACATTCGCTTGTGTCATTTAGCTATTATTAATAATTGCTGACAATAGTATAATTGTATGTATGTGATCAGATAATTATATTAGGACTGACCTTCAAACACTGACAAGACGTCCAACAGACAGAATTTTAAAAGGTCCAATAATCTAAAACCTTGTGTACCTCTCAGGCCTAAACATCTGTCTGTATTTGTCATTTTCTTGGTGTATCTCATTGCTCTGTGTGGGTGTATGCACGAAAAGAGGCTCAGCTTTGTTAGCTTGTAGCAGGTGGCCATGTGTAACAGCAGAGCACAGGGCTGTACTGGCCATCTGGCATAGCAGGCATTTCCCTGTGGGCCCCGCACCCTCGTGGGCCACTATGAAATATTCAGTGTTTTTTTTTTTTTACATTTCTGAAAATAGGGGCCCACGAGGGTGCAAGGCCCACTGATCAGTCAGTTTAATTCCATTAACTATGAGGGCCCCTTTAAGCCAAAAGTGCCCGGGCCCTGTGTCCACACGCGGAGTGGCCGTCGGGAGATCGGGGACTTGTCCCGGTGGGCCGCGGCCGTGAAATGTAATAACGCGGCCACACTGGTTCTAAACCAGCCCTTACGTTTTGACATCGTATTTATTGGCACTGACTTCCCACTTTCCACTTGACTGTAATTCAAGGAGAGGGACTAGCCAGTATTTATACCGCATACCAGACGGCAATACCTCACTGACGGTGTCAAACAGTAAATTGGCCACACCCCTTCTCTACTGATAATTTTCATACACCGTAGATCGCGGAAGTTTACAAGATCTTAGTAACACAGTTTTGTTTTCAGTATTTGAAGAACCTGTGATATGTATATTGGTTACCAAAGGATGTAAATATTAATAAATTATGATTTATTTTCCGATTTCCACACGACTGTTACAGTTTACAGTCTTTCCAGTCCATTCACTTGCTCTGTGGTTATTGACTTGGGTTACGAACAGACTCCACCAAGTGGTAAGGAAGAGAACTGCGCCTAACAGAAGCAATGGGTTTTGTTTTGATTTTTTAGACCGTCAGTATATCTCCTTATAGTCGAAATAATATTATTATCATACATATATTTATATGTGGTACATTTAGGATGTAGCCTATGTCTGAAGAAATGGAACAAAATAATTACCACACAAGATTCTGATGTGACCAGTGCTGGGTGTGTAGCCTAAGCTGTGGATTAAAGTAGAGTGATTGCAAGAAACAAAGACATTTGCTGCGACGATGGCAGTGATCCCATTGGAACACACACACACACGCACACGCACGCACACATACACACACGCACACGACAGCGTTTTAAGGTAGGCCTACACCGTTTGTTTATACATTTTGTTGTTTGTTTGACTTATGGTTGTGGTTTGAAGTAGCTATTAGGTTTGGCTTATTTGCTGCATGGTGGGTTTATTGCACAATGTAGACAGACTTTTTGTAAGCTATAGGCTACTATACTATATTTTGTAAGCCTACTCTTCTAAAAATCCCCACACTCAAAACTTTGTGCCCATGCTCATCCTGTCTTCCTTAAACGATATTTCAATTTCAAACTGTCAAAATGACAGTGGAGTGCACATTTGCATGGAACAGTAGCGTGATGTAGCCTAACCTAGTAGGCCTATGAATGCTTTGGACTGTGATGATGGCTCCAGTGGTGTAGTCTACTTTTTGAAGTGGGTATACTGTATATTTGAGCATTTTTTGATGTGTGTATAGTCTACTGTATATATTTGTGCTATTGTAAATAATGGATCAATCAATTTTAAGTGGGTATACTGTAATCCCTGAAATTTTGAAATGGGTGCGTATACCTGCGTTTTACGTAGACTACACCACTGGCTGTGCATTTCATCAAGGTGTAGGCTACAATTCTCCACTTCAGGTTGATATTTTGACAACACTAATGTCCACATGTAGTACGACTGCAGATTTCGTGGCTTTTGTCTTTTTGGTTAGGAAACCATGTTGTTCGCTTTGTTTTTTTTTTGTTTTTTTTCAAAAGAGGGCCGCCAAGGGGAAAATTCTCCCGGTGGGAAAAGGTGGGCCACTCCGCCCGGGCCCTGTGTCTCCCCCATCCCAGCCCTGGCAGAGCACATTGTTGACACATTACCAGCAGCACTGGCAACAGCATAACCCTGTAACTCTGTGACTCCTCCACACACTGAACACATACATAAAGAAATAGTTTACAACCAGAGGAATGCACGAAGATGCTGTGGTATTGCAGTCAGAGACAGAGACAGGCGAATACATCCAGTGCAGATGAAACTGATGGAGTGGGCCGTCTGAATGCAACATTGATACAGTATGTGGCTCAAATGATGGAAGCTGAAGGCCAGTGCTTCAAGGTTGTCCATAGAATCAGGGGGGGAAAGTTTTTCTTTCTTTAAATAAGTAAAGTGCACAATATTGCATTGGTCAAGTGCAAAATATTATTGAGAAGTGTTTTCGAATGAAGAGTTATGTTGCAAGAACCATTTTTTTTTACTCTTGCTCCTTATTATTGGAAATTCCTATGTGCAATTTGCAATGCAATGGCCAATACAAACATACCAATTCCCCAAAATGTTCCAAAATGGATAAATGTGATGTTGCAATTAAGCTCTTAATTTGTTTAACAGCTTTTCCTGGCATAATTCTAATTCTAATCATTTCTAAACCCTACCACCATTTCACAACTACTGTACCTAACATACATACATTCTCAATTGTTACAGTTGAAGCAATTGGCTATTTGTAAAATAGCACAGTTGGTTATCTACCTAGCACACAAGCTATGTCCTGTCTAAGGAATGTGGGGCAGGACGGAAGTGAGCCGATTCTTTTGAACGGCTCCCAGAAGTGAACGATGGGAACCGGATCACAGCTGGGGGAGCCACTCTTGAACTCTTTTTCATTAATTTTTCTTTAATTTTAAGCACGTGACCTCGACGCGAGTACTTACATTTGGGAAAAAAACTCAATTATTTGCCTTGAAGAGTGGCAAAAAGGGTCTTTAGAAGCAAGAGAATAATCAGTTGTTTGGACAAAATTGCCTAGAGGTGGAGTCAAAATGTTACATTTTAAACACTGAATATATCATTTAAAAAAAAAGCCAGTTTTTTGAACGGCTCTTTGAAAGGAACGAGCCACTAAGATCCAGATCCCGTCAAAGAGCCATAAATCCCATCTCTAACTCGCACCTCAAAACCTCCTCATTCCCGTTTTTTAGTATCATGCCCGTCCACACACCACCTCCACCACCTTCCTTGAACCATTTCTTTCAAGTTTACAAGTTTACTTATTGAAGAAAGGGACAGCATCTATTTATACATTTATACATTATGCATTATACATTTAAACAAAAATGCTAAATATACAAGATTGTAGGCAAGAGGCTAATTTCTGTCTTTTGTCCCTTGACAGGTTTGGTTTTCCTTAAAAAAAACAGGATCCTTCAATGTCGGCTCTTCCTATCATTGTGATGCAGAATTCACCAAGCGTTGGATTGTTCGCCCACTAATAGGGATTGTGAGCTAGTTTTAGACCGTCGTGAGACAGGTTAGTTTTACCCTGCTGATGAGGTGTTGTTGCAATGGTGATCTTGCTCAGTACGAGAGGATCGTTACCGCCAGATGAGGCTGATGATTTCCAGCCCAAAACATGCTGAAAACCCGCCTAGAAGCACAAAATCCCGCCCAATTCTATTGATTTCTATGGCAAAAATTGGGCGGGTTTTTCTGCTAAATGCCATTTTTACCCGCACACGGCCACCCCAAGCAGCCCAATTGGGCGGGAAACAGCCCAATCTGGCAACACTGATACTATATTGCCTTTCCCTACTACTCACTACTTCTAGGCCCTGAAAAAAACATGTATGCTTACGTACACCCACCGGTCCTCCTACAAAAACATACAGTGCACTCGCTACTGTAAAAACACACCCACGCAACCACACACACACACACACACACACACACACACACACACACACACACACACACACACACACACACACACACACACACAATGAGATACGCCCACACAGGCGGCCAGATGGGCTTGTGCAGGCTACTGTGTGTCGACTGATTGACGTGAAAAGTCATTATAGCTCTTCTCCATCGCCCTCTTCAGCACTGAGCCCCCAGTGGGGCACACACACACACACACACACACACACACACACACACACACACACACACACACACACCTTTTTGCTGCAACATCTGGCTTGAAGGACCTGTAGGACACTCATATGCATACATGCATCACACACACACCACACACACGCACACACACACACACACACACACACACACACACACACACACACACACACACACACACACACACACACACACACACACACACACACACACACACACACACACACACACACACACACACACACACAATGTTATGAATGCATACAGACGGATGCTCGTACAAGCCCTCTCACACACACAAATAAACATATTTCCATACCCATATGTGCACATAATGACAGAGAGAAAGACACACTGAGAAACTGGAGCCAGACATTTTTTATTATGTCTGACAAAGGAAGAAAGCTACTGTGTTTGAGCTCCAGGTAGATGTTTATATTATTTCTTTGTAGAGATTACTGTCTTTGGGGTTTGTGTGAAGTTAATTGCAACAGATTGAAGACGTGGGCATGTTGTGAAATGGAGGCATACAACATTCCAACTGCTCACCTTTGTTGAACGACGAATGTTTTTCTAAGTAGGCCTACTTCAGAAAGTTACATATAATCTCTCTGACAGCATATCAACTAGGGGAATTCACTAGTCTGATAAACCAGCCTAAATGTGAGATTGGATGTGTAATTTAGTCTGGCCCGGATGAATAGTACATCTGAAGATTGTTGATGAGAACAACCCGTTGTCTTTCAATCCGTGCCTGTGTCTATAGGCCAATGCTCTCACCAATCACTCCCTTAAAACCCTGCCCACTTTGATTCAAAACAAATCTCTGTGTTGTGATTGGTTTGACAGATTCAGGGCAATGTGTTCAAAATGTTCGACCAGCCGAGGTCAGACCACTCGCCTGCAAAAAATGTTGCACGTCCAGCGGGTGACGCTGGTTTACTAGGCTAGGAATTCACTACTATTACTGTGCTGTATAGAGTAGGTGTATGGACACACTTCACTCTGTGTCCAACACTGAAGTAGCTCAAGTTGGATGCTTCAATTGTGTTTTCAACAAGCATAGTAATCATCCAAGGAGCATTTGACTATACTTTACAATATGAATTCTGCATTCCCAGAAGGTGGCTTATTGATTAAAAAATGGCCTAGTGTTACGTAGCTAAATTACCACAGCATCAAAGCAGAGGTGATTGGGCCTTTTTTAAAATGTCTTTCTTAATTCATTTATCTTGAGCTCAAAAGGTTAGAGAATAAGTTCCAGTCCATTAGCATCTCCAGAAAAGTGCTGGTAATGGTAAATGACAATCTTATTGTTTCTGCTTGGCAGACTGTAACTACAGGTGCTCTTTCTAATTTAGAAGCATACACATTACACCAGTGGTTCCCAAACTTTTCCAGTGGTGACCCCTTTTGGACCACTGAACACTGGGTTAGAGGACCTTTCTTTCCCTGCTCCTAAAATAATTTTATAGGCAAAGATAAGGAATGGAAATAAATTTTAACACAAACAAGCAGAAAAAAATGTCTCCAGCACTGTGGGACTCATTTTCAGCTTTTAGATCAGGATTTTTTTTTTTGCAATGCACATCATTGGCCTTGGCTTATTTTGAACCATTAGCTGAAATAGGACTCAAGTCTTGACCCGAGAGCATATAATAGCAATATGGAATCAATAGATGAAAAGTAGGTACACTGCTTCAGTGTGTTGACTATAATTCTTAAAGGGACACTGTGCAGGAAATGGTCAAAAAAGGTACTGCAACTATGCTGCTTATTGAAACTGGGCTGCCTATTGCCAAATTTGATCTTTACATGAAAGTGTACTAAGTATTAAAAAATAGTTTCTAGTATGGTCCAAGTACAGTCATTTTTGCAGCTAAAAATGGCTATTTTTGGAAATTCAAAATGGCGGACCAAGGAGAAGATCCCCCTTTTCATGTATGAAAAGTGCAATTTTTCCAGTCATAATGAATACTTAGAATTTGATGGTGGTGGTAAATATTCATTAGGGTCATTCCATGTCAATTCACATGATTCCCTAGAATCTCCCCAGGTGACACTCTCCGATTTACCCGATATCTCACATACAGGTACCTTTTGATGTCAATTGAAAGAATACCAAGTATTAGCACCCTACGTCTAACAGTTGCGGAGATGAAGCCCTCCAAAGTTGGGGTGCCATGCCCACTTTTCAAGCCTGTGAATTGCATACAAAATTTACAAGCAGATTTTGACACCTCTGGTTTTAGTTTGAAGGAAGATACAGGCCTAAAAATCACCACGGCCCCTCAATATGACCCTGTCTACCAGATGATGTGCTTACAAATAGCATGCCTTGATTATTTTTGGCTATATTAAGCCTTAAAAACTGAGTTTGTGGAAAGCGTGATGAATAGTCTTGCCATTTTGGGGTTCCAGCTCTTGGAAACTATGTATGCTTTGGGAGTTATAATTGATTTTCCATCATATTTGGGAACTTTGCAGTGTATTCCAAAAAAAATAGGGCGCTCAGACTTTAAATGATGGAATCTGAGGGACTCAAAAACAGCTTTTGGACAAAATGATCTTACAGTACCCTCTACTTCAGGCCTCAAATTAACCATGTGGGCACTTGATGACAGGAACCCCCTTTTAACCCCATGTACAGTAGCACTGTATCATACATTCAAGCTTGGAAAAACTTTGTTTTTCAAAGTTTTTTGTATTAATCTTGGCCTTCAAAGTACACATTTTTCTCTATATCTTATCACAGTGTCTGTTTTGTCTGCTGCCATCTGCTGGTCTAAAAAAGCAACAACAGCGTAATGTAAGAAAACAAAAGGGGCTGGAAAATCTTGCCCATAATATACCAAAAAAGCACTGTAATTATACAGTATATTGCTATATACTAATTATGATGCTATATACTAAGCATGATGAATATTTCTAGTTTAAATAATTTCTTAAGTGTGACTGCTTAATAAAGTGTGACTGCTTAATGCTCAATCATGATGCCAATCCCAAGATGGCCTCGACCCTGCACTACATTTCTACCATGGGGGTGGGGGTGTCCTGGTAGAAATGTAATCATGATTGAGCATTCTGCATAATGCTTGTTAAAATCATAATTAATATATAGCAATATACTGTAGAATTGAAGTCCTTTATTGGTAGCCTAGCGAGCTTAACCCCTAGGGGCATCTACATTTCTAGGCTACTTTATTGGTAAATTATGGGCAAGATTTTCCAGCCCCTTTTGCTTCCTTACATTATGCTGTTGTTACGTTTTTTGACCAGCAGATGGCAGCAGACAAAACAGACACTGTGATAAGACATAGACAAAAACATAAACTTTGAAGGCCAAGATTAATATGAAGAACTTTGAAAAACAAAGTTTTTCCAAGCTTGAATGTTTGATACAGTGCTACTGTACATGGGGTTAAAAGGGCGTTCCAGTTATCAAGTGCCCACATGGTTAATTTGAGACCTGAAGTAGAGGGTACCATGAGGTCATTTTGTCATAAAGCTGTTTTTGAGTCCCCCCAATTCCATCATTAAAAGTATGAGTGGCCTAATTTTTTTGGAATATACTGTACAGTTCCCAAATATGATGGAAAATCAATTATAACTCCCTAAGCATACATAGTTTCCATGATCTGGAACCCCAAAATGGCAAGACTCTTCATCACGCTTTTCACAAACTCAGTTTTTAAGGCTTAATATAGCCAAAAGTAATAAGGCATGCTATTTGTGAGTACATCATCTGGTAGACAGGGTCATATTGAGGGGCCATGGTGATTTTTAGGCCTGTATCTTCCTTCAAACTAAAGCCAGAGGTGTCAAAATCTGCTTGTAAATTTTGTATGCAATTCACAGGCTTGAAAAGTGGGCATGGCACCCCAACTTTGGAGGGCTTCATCTCCGCAACCGTTAGACGTAGGGTGCTAATACTTGGTATTCTTTCAATTGACATCAAAAGGTACCTGTATGTGAGATATCGGGTAAATCGGAGAGGGTCATGTGGGGAAGGCGTGTGAATTGACATGGAATGACCCATTAGTGAATGGGCAGCATGAATTCTGGAAATAAACAACTAAAAATCTCACACAGTGTCCCTTTAACATTTTCTTTTTATAATTCCAGCCTTATTCACTCCTTCACTCATTCTTTGAAAGCAAGAAACCTTGGATCCCAGCTGTATACTGTATCTCTACCAGTATGTTGTGGCTCTTTTGTCTCTCGAGGAAGAACATAAAACATAAACAACTACAGTATCTACCAACACCACTAATAGAAAGTTGAAGTAGCTTACGGATGTAGTTGAAGATGCTTCGCTGCTTACTATATACTATACAGTATATTATTGAATGCTTATGTAATTTAACATTTAATGTTGCCCTGAAGAAGACCCAATTGCCGCTATACGTGGGCAATTTAAAAAGTCCCGGGTGGACATGTCATTATAATGAAGACATTTTTGGCTATACTTTTTGGGGTGCCTTGGTGAAGAATTATTTTTTTCTTTTTCAGCTAACTTTGAACATTTAATGTTTTTCTTTGAAAAACTGTCTTTTGAGATGTATTGAGTCTTGCTTCCCATTAAGCGCAACTTGAGGCCTTGACCACAACACACAGTTTTCTTCTCACACACATACATGCGCAGGCACGCACTGGCCTTTTCACCCACACAGGTCTTGTTGGCCTCTCAACAACTCTGAATGCTTTTGTGCTGTCAAAGTTAACACTTTTTCTCTGAATGCTTACTTGCTGTCAAAGTTAGCTCTTTTTCTCTGAATGCTTTCTTGCTGTCAAAGTTAGCTCTTTTTCCCTGAATGCTTACTTGCGCTCACAGTTAGCTCTTCTTCTCTGAATGCTTGTCTGCCCTCAAAGTTAGCTCTTGTTCTCTCCTTCTCTCTGCAGGTCTTACTTGCTGTAAGTCATCACACACGGAGGCTGTTCATCAACTTCAGCTCCACTTTCAACACCGTCATTCCCATCATCTGTTGCCTCTTCCTGTAACTAAATCATACTTCACAGTGGCCTTAGTAGCAACTGTCAGTGTTTCACCAATGTGAGAAGGATAAGACGGCACAAGACACACACACACACACACACACACACACACACACACACACACACACACACACACACACACACACACACACACACACACACACACACACACACACACACACACAGTTGTGCCATAGGTCCCGTTCAATGCATACCATGAATAATGTATCGAGGGTTCTCTAGTCTCACCATCTGTCTTCACAACACACACAAACACACACACACACACACACACACACACACACACACACACACACACACACACACACACACACACACACACACACAGAGAGAGAGTTGTGTGCTCCAATCTATCTTCTCCGTGTCAAACATATTGAGTGACAGCAGCTTGTCAAGGAGTATCTCAAGACTTGCCCTTTTGCACCGTCGTTAATTAATAACAAACCAATTAAAATGACGCCATGGCAACATACGAGCTCAACGAGCCTGATGACTTATAGATGGCATGCCATCAGGAGTGTCGAATAGGTGGGTAAAGTGTGACTGAGTCACCAGGGCCCCATGTATATAGGGGGCCCACACAGTGTCTGAATTATGTAGATATGGCTGGTGGGTCCATTGTACATAGGGCCCACAATTTGGTGCTACGCCCCTGCATACCATGGTTTGCCAACCTTCAACCTCTGACTAAGATAACCTTCCATCTTCATTAATGATAATTAGACAGTAATTAAACGTTAAATGGACGTTGAGTTATCAAGGAGTAGAAAACAGTTGCTGAATGTAAGGGGTGTATCCGAGGCTGAATGGCGGGGACGACGTGTGAAAACATTTTTGAAGAGGTGAAAAGTCAACAGGAAGCAAACTACGATAAGCCTCCTTCTTCCACATGAATGATAATTACTGTAGACACCGCGATTGGAATTTAATTATGACAGTGTTTAAAGAAGACAGACGGAAGAGAATCTAGAATATACGTACATGTAGAGAGTGTTCAGGGGGCTAATTTATAATCACACATATACAAACAAATTCACCCAAATTCACATGATGAGCAAAAAAAAGCAACAATCGTCAAACAAGCTTCAAAGTCCTTCTAACCCATGTATTCACGCATGCACGCATGCGCGCGCACGCACGCACACACACACACACACACACACACACACACACACACACACACACACACACACACACACACACACACACACACACACACACACACACACCAGAGTGAAAGGTGAAGAGGGAAAGTGTCTGCACAGAGCTTGTTAGGGGCTTCTGATTGCCACACTATGGAGATTGATGCCATTGGAATTGGAATTGGATGGGACTGGAAGGTTCACCTATAACGCAGTCTTTTCATTATCACCTAGATTGTGAAAAAAGAAAGATGGGGGAAAAAAGAGGCCATATTAAAAAGATGGAATGAAGGTCTGCTCAGAAAATGGACATGGAAAGAGACACACAATTCTATCTGGCCAGGTAAATGAGTGCCCAGTGAAATATCATCACACACACATGCACGCACGCACGTGCTCAGCCACACACACACACACACACACACACACACACACACACACACACACACACACACACACACACACACACACACACACACACACACACACACACACACACACACACACACACACACACACACACACACACACACACACACACACCTGGCCTGTGAAATTTCAATTTCAGAGACACCACTTGAAATGATGGGGAATGATTATTTCTAATGATGGATATGCAGCAGCCATACTGGTATAAATGAACAACTGAGGCACCCAACTTCTCAGCTGGGCTATACACTGGTATCGTATTCAGAAGACCTATGGCTAAATATGAGGGCAAATATTTTCATACACTCATTTTGCATGTTGAAAGTGATTCATAACGGGAACGTACCTATGTTTCCCGGGTCCTATGTTCCCTGGGTCCTATGTTCCCCGGTCTTTGTAGAGGACCGGAGAACTTTCATATTTCTCACAGGAACAGTTGCGTACTTCATGTCAAGTTTGCGCACAGTGGCAGCCTAACGCTAACCGTAACCCTAAAAACAACCCACGCTCGCCAATCTGCAGCAGTCTACTTGGAAGCAGCAGGGAACATAGAACCCTTTTTTGAAAAGGAAAGAGTGTTTCCGTCGAGAACAATGATGGCGGCAACTTTTCAAGAGCGCCTCGATGAGTGTGTCCGAAATTAGAAATTATATTGTGCGATCTTTTTTCCCCCCAGGGACAGGGAATCCGTTTTGGGGTTTTTTCCTTACAGTCTGTCCATTTTCCGGCTACTTTCCATGCTGCTCTCTCTCGGCCCCTAGATGATACCGCCAATATTGTGCGTGTTAGTCTACTGCTTTTAAAGCAAGCATGTGCAGCCGGGCGCACGCTGTGGTGTGCTTAATTTAAGGCTCACAAAAGCGTACTGAGGGTATACTACACACACACACATCTCAATTTATCGCCTGAACGTTCATATCGAGTTCTTACTAATTGACTTTTAGACCTTACTGGGCCATAGAGCAAGAAGCACATGTAATGGAAACACTATTGTCTGCTGATATGGTGACAGACTTTTTAAATCGCATTAGCGGTCTTTTGCTGACATTGCAAAATTATCTGTGTGTGTGTGTGTGTGTGTGTGTGTGTGTGTGTGTGTGTGTGTGTGTGTGTGTGTGTGTGTGTGTGTGTGTGTGTGTGTGTGTGTGTGTGTGTGTGTGTGTGTGTGTGTGTGCGTGCCTGCCTGCGTGTGTGCGTGCGTGCGTGCGTGTGCGTGCAGAGACCAATCTTGTCACCAGGCTAGACAGGCAGCCGTCTGGGCCCCTAGCCACTACATGGGGATCAACAGCTAACACTTAAATAACAGTAGTAGCGATTTGTGGTGAACATTCATACTTTAGATTTTTTGCTTGGGGCCAAAACTAACAATAGAATCACCTCTGTGCGTGTGTGCGTGCATGCGTGCGTGCGTGCGTGCGTGCGTGCGTGTGTGTGTGTGTGTGCGCGCACACATCCACCATTGACAGCCTCCTTATTCAATCCATATGATCATGTCTCAACTTATAGCCATCAGAGCTAAATTACCCAGAAGGCCCTGTGCTGTCTAAGGAACCCACAAGGTGAAATGCATCATTGATCAGAGATGAACATTCACCAGAGGTGTGTGTGTGTGTGTGTGTGTGTGTGTGTGTGTGTGTGTGTGTGTGTGTGTGTATGTGTGTGTGTGTGTGTGTGTGTGTGTGTGTGTGTGTGTGTGTGTGTGTGAGAGAGAGAGAGAGAGAGATAGACATAGAGAGAGACAGACAGACAGAGAGTGAGAGAGAGACAGACCGAGAGCGAGAGTCTGTAGGCCGATTGAATCAGTTAGTCACTTTGAATCAGTTAGTCACAGTTAGTACACTGGAGATTTGCTCTTCATCAGATGAAGCCTAATGGAGAAAGAGACAGTTTTAATGTGATATACGTACGTTGAATATAAAAGTCATTATAATCACTCAGGTATGACGTCCATACTAAAACACTGTTATACATAGAGTATACTACAAGCCACATTCATACAATTACAATATCACGCTACACGGCTCACCACAGACCTATCTCTTTAAAATGTATCTTTTTTTCCCCACTACAAAGTATGATGTGTAGCAGATTGCTAATAACCATTTGACAGTGTTACTGACTTAATTAGTTGGTTAGTCATGTAATTGATTTTGTTACGAGCCATCATCAATCCGTTCTAGTAACTATTTTAACAAAATCAAACAATTTATTTATTTCTTAGTTTTACAACTTCCTGCTAGTCTACATTTAGTCTTTCCAATTTAGTATATAAGTATTTTAGTCCCTTACATACTCAAATGCATTCTGAAGTGTAAACCACTAGCATATTTGAAAGTTTTTTAAAAATTATTTTAAAATCTCGCTCGTACCCACCATCCGCCCCGATCAACCCCTACCTTCATCATCTCGATCGTTTAATCCAGGATTCCGCCCTCGCGCCTCCTTGGTTCT
This sequence comes from Engraulis encrasicolus, assembly GCF_034702125.1. Taxonomy (NCBI): domain Eukaryota; kingdom Metazoa; phylum Chordata; class Actinopteri; order Clupeiformes; family Engraulidae; genus Engraulis; species Engraulis encrasicolus. The sequence goes on along the minus strand of NC_085873.1, from coordinate 43,658,187 downwards.
GCTCGCTCTCCCAATAACCAGCATGGGGGCTCAAAGCTCGAACATATTTGTGTGCGCAGGTATTGTCCGAGCTCTCAGTTGGAGCCCCATACTCCCGAGCCCAAGCATCGTTTTTTAAACATAGCCAACATCGGGCTCGGTAGTAATTTCAGCACCGCGGTCAGCGACCTTGCCCAATACGCTATTTTCGCTATTTGCTTTTGACTTACGTTCCTTGAGTGCTGTGGTCCAACGACCCATAAAGCACTCTCATGATTCGTCGTAAGCACTGGTCCAGCAATCCCGTCAAGCACTTTCATGATCGGTTCGCTGCGTGGACAGCAGTTGTCCTGCGAGAAACCAACGATCACGAGAAGCCCGTTCTCCAGCAAGAACGAAGATGTATGCATACATAGTCTACTGAATTCTAATTTCAGATAGCGCACTTATGAAATATATATTTATTCAGTGTTAAGGTGATAACACCAGCAAAAAATCCTTATCCACCTCTGACTTATTTTGTCCAAACAGCAACTAACTGTCCCGAATCCTTCTAAAGACTATTCCACTGCCACTCTCTGGGCGGAGACACTCTTATCTTTTCTTATTGAAGTACTCACGTGAAGGTCACATGTTCAAAACGAAAGGAAAGAAATCATCAGAGTGGCTCCCCAGCTGCGATCCGGCTCCCAATTGTCACAACACTAGTTACCGATTTTTTGGGAGATCAGAAACGATATTTACTAGAAGAAACGCCAAAGACGTGGCGTCACTTGGAGGCCGTGGCCTGGCAAGTTATAACAGGCTCTGCGCAAAGGGGTTAAATAAGGTTGTATTCTTGGAGTTACGAGCATTGCTCATTGCTAAAACACAAGGATTTACATGTAAATTAGAGCTCTTTCTAGCCCTGCCTATTTCTTCTCATTCTTTCTTAGTTTTACAACGTCCTTCTTGTCTGAAGAGCTCTTTTCCGAAATGAGATATATCCATTTTATAGAATGTTGGGAAATTAACATTTTTGTATTGGGCATTCCATTGAATTGCATTACAAAATGCATTTTTTTTACAGGTTTTAAAAGTATGTTCTCAAAACAATTGAATGGCAAGAATTCACACATAGATGATAGGACTTCTTAACAGTCAATTCCAATATTAAAATGCAAGTCAAAAATGGTGGATATAGCATTTTGGAAAAGAGCTCTTCATATAGTCTCTTGACTCCTTTCCAGTTCAGTACATGAATATTTTTTTCTTACACACTTAGAGTGGATTATGCTTTCCAAAGTATCAGAGTGGTAAAAAAGTAATTTCTCCGTTTCTCTGGGTAATTGAATTTTAATTGATGTGGAGCATTGCCAGGTTGTCCTGTGGCCAAGTGGTGTGTGTGTACGATTTTGGAGTGGGTTGAAATGCCGTGCGTATGGGGTATAAGTGTGTTTGATATTGCAGTGTGCTCTGGGATCCCAAAAAGGATGTTAATTTGTTTGTTTGTCTCTGCTTTGTTTTATTTTTCCCAGTTAACAGGCCATTAGAAGGTAACATTGGCTTTTACAAGGTGAAATTGTTGTTGTTTTTTTAACTTGAGACTGACACCCAAACAGCAGACACACAGACACACACACACACACACACACACACACACACACACACACACACACACACACACACACACACACACACACACACACACACACACACACACACACACACACACACACATTTACAGTTTTCATCACACGTGTGTGTGTGTGTGTGTGTGTGTGTGTGTGTGTGTGTGTGTGTGTGTGTGTGTGTGTGTGTGTGTGTGTGTGTGTGTGTGTGTGTGTGTGTGTGTGTGTCACACGGAGAAGGTTTAACACAGCCTTCAGACTCCACCATCATAAATACTGGACAGATCTTGGTGCAACGTTAATGCAACATTGGAAGGAAATAAACCTAGATATACACGTAGATACCCTCATCAAAGCCAAGGGGAGTCCAACAACACGCTAGTGTGTGTCTCTCGGCATTTCATTTGTATATGTGTGTGTGCGTATGCTGTGTGTGTGTGTGTGTGTGTGTGTGTGTGTGTGTGTGTGTGTGTGTGTGTGTGTGTGTGTGTGTGTGTGTGTTGTTATGCATGATTGATACCACAGGTAATGTTTTATATATGGACTGCGAACAGGAAGTGTTGTCAAGGAGACCCTGGCTGCAGCAGTAATGCGGTAGCATTTGGTAGCAAAGGCCTTCCTCTGAAAAAGTACGAGGTATTTCCTCCAACAAAATGTAGAGAGGTGTATGAAGAAATAGGATGAAAAAAAAGAGAAAAGGAATTGAAAGGGGGGGGGGGAATCACACAGAACTACGATCAATGTCAGCACTTTTCTTTGTCACTGTTAAATTAATTTTGCCAACTTGTCTTTTGTCTTTCTATTTTGTGCTGAAGGAAGGGGAAACAGCGCAGCACAAAGAGTCATTTTTATAGCAGGTAATTAAAATGGCCGCCTACTCTATTTGTTTTGTGGACTGTCTCGGCACTCTGGCCCTGGGGGCAAGACGTGTGTGTGTGTTTGTGTGTATGTGCACTGTGCAGGGTTTTTGTGTGTGTGTGTGCATGTGTGTGTGTGCATGTGTGTGTGTGCGTGCACATGTGCGTGTGTGTGCTGTTCACGCATGTGCGTATGTGTGTGTGTATATGCATGTGTGTGTGTGCGTGTGTGCGTGCGTGCATGCGTGTGTGTTATGGTCCTGGGGGGGAATGTGAAGGGGGCTGACTAGACTACCTGCCCAGAGGAAATGCAATTTCATGCCTTGTTGGGTCCGGAACTCTGACAGTAAACAATCCAGCGGGGATGCCGTGTGTGTGTGTGTGTGTGTGTGTGTGTGTGTGTGTGTGTGTGTGTGTGTGTGTGTGTGTGTGTGTGTGTGTGTGTGTGTGTGTGTGTGTGTGTGTGTGTGTGTGTGTGTGTGTACTAATGTCTGTTTAAATTTAAGCGTGCAGGTGTTCTTTAACCACAAGTAGGCTGGACAGCCCTGCTGCGTTCACACCAGCCACACACAAGGTCAAACGCTCGTGTGTGTGTGTGTGTGTGTGTGTGTGTGTGTGTGTGTGTGTGTGTGTGTGTGTGTGTGTGTGTGTGTGTGTGTGTGTGTGTGTGTGTGTGTGTGTGTGTGTGTGTGTGTGTGTGTGTGCATGCTCTCTCACGTGTGTTTGTGCCATAAACTTCAAAAAACTAAGAAAGTGTGTGTATGTTTGTGTGTGTGTGTGTGTGTGTGTGAGAGAGAGAGCGTGTGTTTGTGTGTGCGCTCTAACACATGTGTGCTTGTGCAATAGACAGAAAAACATTAAGAAAGAGTGTGTGAGAGCGAGAAAGAGCTAGAGAGTGAAAGAGACAGATAGATGGGCAAAGAGAATATAATATATGTATAGTCTGTGTTGTATTATTATGTGTAGTGAGTGTGTATGGCTACATATATTTCACCCTGATAGCCCAAGCTAGCAGGTCAATCACTCCTGTGTGCTCTCACACACACAGCAGACAAGAACTCCTGACCTCAGATGTAGTCTTACAATGCTTGACATTCTTGAAAATAAAAAAACATGGTGGGTAAATTGAACTGCATCTGTGTATGAAATGGTGAAATGGTGCTATACAAATGAACTTGCCTTGTGTGGGTGTGAGTGTTTAGGTGTGTGTGTGTCTGTGTGCTTGTGCGAGTTGCCTGTTCAAGTGCCCATTGACAGTGCAGATATGTGGGAAATGAAGATGCTATAAAGGGCAGTTGTTAAAGCCTTGAAACATCTATGGAATGTTCAGATGATGAAAACAGAGATATCATCTTGTATTCTCTCTGGTGAAAATATGTTTGTCTCCATTGGATACAGTATAATGGAATTCTGGAATCCTCATGTTGAATGCTGAAAATAATATTGCTCTAGAACAGGGGTGTCAAACTCAAATTGACCGAGGGCCAAAATCAAAAACTGGAGCGAAGTCGCGGGCCAAACGGAATATTCTTCTTTTTTTTTACGAAAATGGACTAAAAATGCTCATTTTTAAATGTATTTTTTAAACAGATTCCCATATAGTTCAAATGTGCCTGATATTCTGCTGCATTTGAGTTTCAATGGCCTGGGCCCACTCATATTCCTGTGATATATGTATTTTCATGTTCAAATCTTTATGCGCTACACAGTTATGGTGTATGTGGGCCTGCTGTAATACACATTTGAAATTATCTCGCGGGCCAAATAAAATGGCTCCGCAGGCCAAATTTGGCCGCCAGGCCTGAGTTTGACATCCCTGCTCTAGAATGTGAGGACGAGATTGTGTAATGGGACTAAAAAAATTAAAGCATCAATAGCCACTTTCCAACTACTGTCACATATGTAACAGTGCAGAGGAGAAGAGGACAGAGGGGGAAAGGGAGGCACAGCAGGTTTTTAGTTTTATCAGTGCAAAGAGGTGATTGTGATTATGTTTATGATTCATCGTGTTTCTAAAATTGTGAATGTCATATGAATAATGGATCAGGGAGATGAAAATAAGCCTATTAAAATGTAAAAGTATTGTCTTGGCATTGATTCAGCATTCATTTTACAGTAGTTAAAAATGTGTTAAAATACTGTTTGTGCATATCCACCTTTTCCTGTACCTGTGATGATTTCCTTCCAGCACGAGAATAAATCCTGTTAGAACACCTCTCTTTGTTGCAGTGGGGAGTTAAGAAAGATAAAAGCACACTGTCTGCCACTTCATTTGATTTCCTTAGTCCTTGGGCCTGCACACACAATATCAAATTATAGTGAAATACGTGTTCTGGACTCTTAAATCAGTTTAAATTGAGTATGTGTTGTGTTTGTCATGCATATTCCTCTTAAGTTCAGATCCAAATCCAAGGTTTATGTTTGAACTTTTAACTTTTCCTAACAGTGCTAGAGAAATGTAACCCAAAAATAAAAACTTATCTTTAATTTTATTTATTTAGCCAACTGAAATAAATCACTCCGTGCAGAGGAGAGAGCGTGTGTGCCATGCGCGCGCACACACACACACACACACACACACACACACACACACACACACACACACACACACACACACACACACACACACACACACACACACACACACACACACTCACACACACACACACACACACACACACACACACACACACACACGCACACATGCACACGCACACGCACACACACACACACACGCTATATTACATTACACACACACACCCCAATTACTCTTCCTTCTGAAATTAGGGTGTCTGTGCATTACCTGAGGAGGACACAGTGCTTACTAATTGTGCTAACCTGTGACCCAAAGGGATGGGCCTCGTGACCCAGGGCTGGACTGGGGGAGAAATAGGGCCCGGGCACTTTTGGCTTAACCCTCTGAGGTCTAAGGCCTTTCAGAGGCTTTTAGGCTGCTTGCACCACCCTGACATTTTCAAGTATTTTCATTTCATATATATTTGGGACCTGGAAGGTCTGAGGTTTCTAATGGTGTGACTTATATGTTTCAATGACAAAAACTCACAGTTACAGATTTGTTTTTGGAGACACATTGCCCTCTGAAGGGCACTCGGACCTCAGAGGGTTAAAGGGGCCCCTCATGATAAGCGGCGCAGAACTGACTCACCGGTGGGCCCAGCACCCTCGTGGGCCCCTATTTGCAGAAATGTGGGTTTTTTAAAATGGTTTTGGGCGGTGCCCACCGGGAAATGCCACTATGCCAGATGGCCAGTCCAGCCCTGCCAGGACCCCAAGACTAAATAGCACTTTAGAAATCAGTAAGGGCCCCTAACGCTGAATAACAAAAACCCAGACACCAACTGGTTTGTGAATACGAAAGAGGGTAGTATGGCGTCAGAGAGAGAGAGGGAGAGAGGGAGAGGGAGAGGGAGAGAGAGAGAGAGAGAGAGAGAGAGAGAGAGAAAGAGAGAGAGATGTGAAATGTGCAAATGAGCAAAATGTAGGCCTACGTCTTAATGGGAAAAATATATATTTTTGAAGGAGCAGGTGCAGGCCTACCTGATGGGGTTTGGAGCTCATTCTGTTGCAGTGTCTGAAAGGAAGGACTGTACTATACATGTACTACAGAGCGTATATGTGCTGTCCTGCTTCAGTCAGGCTTGTTATTTCTGAAGGCAGTCTTAGGCCTCATCAGTATCAATGCCTCTCTGTCTCAGATTTTAACGATCTGTCTTTGGCGGATGACACCTCCGACATACACACACAAACGCACACCTTCCCAGAGTGACTAATAAGAACACACACACGCACGCGCACACTCTCCGTCTCTCCCTCTCCCTCTCACTCACTCACTCACTCACTCACTCACTCACTCACTCACTCACACACACACACACACACACACACACACACACACACACACACACACACACACACACACACACACACACACACACACACACACACACACACACACACACACACACACACACACACACACCTTCCCAGAGTGACTAATAAGTGGAGGCATTCAAGGACTTTGATGGAACTTTTCCCATCAATGTCACTGAGAGAAACTACACTGAAAAAAACGATCCAAGGGGGTCTTTGGATATGCCCAAAAGAAGGACATTGATCTAACATGTTTTTTTCATATACCGTCACTAAACACATTTAAATCATGTTGGATTGAAATGTGTCATTTGTATTTGAGTTGTGCATATTTATATCAGGTTACTGGAACATGATTTTGATATGTAAAACGTTACTAATAGGCTACTCCTGACAAGCTGGTGGCAGTAGAGTGTTATGAATGCAACCATGAATGACATTCACACGAGACCATGCGAAGAAGACCAACATCAACGGACATTTTTGACTTTCGCGCCCTTGGCTGCTTGGTAGCAGGTCCACCACACACCCCCATTCAAAAGTAAGTTTTTTATTCAACTATTTATATTTATTATCCTTCCATTGGTGATAAACGTGTCGTTATTCGCACCACATTGAAATTGCCATGTTTGTGGATGATAGGGCTGTGAATACATTTTCGAAACTATTTCAGTTAGTTAGTTTAGCAATCAGTGGTGGTCTAAGTTAATCAATACCGAAGTGGAATACCTAGTTTTTCCTTCTCAATCTTCAGAGTGAAATACATCGGTACTTTAATAGAGGGTAGTAGTATTTTGTGACAGAGAAGTATTACTTCATAAACAGTCGTGTTGGTTCCTCTGGTTGCATGCCGAGGAGCGAGTGAACGGCTCGAAACCCTCGAGGAGCTCTGTGTGACGTGACCCCGTGTAGAAAAGGCTGGTAGAACTGCGAAGCTCGCGTCTTCTCCTGTGGGTGAAGACGGTTACATTAGCTATCGACTGGGCTAGCTACAGGGTTCCCACCATGGTAAAATATCTTACCCACCGTTATAAATAATGTACTCCTGGTCAAACTAAGTGAATATGTGTCTGAACTGCAGAACCATGATTGTAACGCACGCGCACCTCAAAAGTATGGTGCCTCTAACAGAGACGGTTTAGGTAGGAGCTGTAAATATCTACGGGGAAATGGGCACATGTTTGTACGTGGCGTTATGGCACCCTGTATCATTCCGTGATATCACGGTGATAGAGATGACTGAATAATGCACTGTACTTAAACCACTGATGGAATGATACATGGTGCCTTCACGCTTCGCAGGCTATGCGATTTCCCCAGAACATATTGCTTGTAATATTATCCTATTGTTTAGTCGCTGGCTTCCTGCAGTTGTTAAGTTTCTGTTCAACCCCCTGGACCCCTTTCGTGTAATCAGCTCTAACTTGCCGTTTTAGTTACACCCTCATATCATTTCTCCATAATGGTGGAAGTAAGCACTAGTATTCACGTAATCAGTTATTTAGTCATGTTGTCTTAGTAGGTTTTATTGGGCCAGGCATACATGAAAGGCTTCAATATAACTTATTTTAAACGTGTACTTGTCTCCTGTCTCGTGGCACTGCCGTCACTGCTTAGTAGAACGCGATTGCCACAACATAAAACCTCTTGACTCTTAAAGGGACAGCAGTGGTCCACGCAGTCTGGCTCTCCTGCTTTACTATTTAACTGTACTACTTCTGTGTGTGTGTGTGTGTTGGGGGGGGGGGGTTAAAACACTGAATGTTATCAACCTGAACACTCCATTTTGCATTGATAGGAAAATACTGTAATTATGTAATGAATATGTTTTGCTTATCAAGATCATGTTCTATGACAGACATTGTTGCACCAGCAGGAGATTATCAGCGACATGCCCATGGCCACCGACTTCAAGTCCTGCTGGCCAGAAATGTTGGATATTGGAGAGGTAATGTTTTTACTCAGTAGGAAGTACTGGCTTGTATATTGTATGATACCCATGACATTAAGTGTTCCTTAACATACTGTCTTCTGGGCCTTTTTTGTCATTTCAGATCCATGCAGAGTTGACTCGTTACCACTATGCCACTGCAGTTGGACCCAGCTGGACCTCCACTGCGATGACCTGGTGAAAATCTTCCAGAAGAGGGGAGGGCACACCGCAAGAAAACTGCAGTCAGTGGTAAGTAAAGGTGCCCCACTTCCTGTCCTTGAGGTGAACTTGTTAGTTTTCTTCAATGCATTTATACCTGGTATGACTTGGCGTTTCAATCCCCAGCCCTTCTCAACACACGCGTGCCTAAGCCTACCGGTAGTTTGGTAATGTCACAATGTGATGTTAATGTCATATTTCTCAATTCATCTGACTGGGCGGTGGGCTGAGGGCATGTGGAAACAAAGAATGTTGTCAACCTGAACACTTTTGAACTGACCATTTTGCATTGATAGGAAAATGATTAAGTAATGAATATGTTTTGCTTATCAAGATCATGTTTTTTGACAGACATTTGTGTTCCACCAGCAGGAGATCATCAGCGACATGCCCATGGCCACCGACTTCAAGTCCTGCTGGCCAGAAATGTTGGATATTGGAGAGGTAATGTTTCTACTCAGTAGGAAGTACTGGCTTGTGTATTGTATGATACCCATGACATTATGATTAAGTGTTTCCTGTGTAGAATGTGGCCAGAATTGGTACTGCAACTATGCTGCTAATTGAAATAGTGCTGCATTTTGCCAAATTTGATCTTTTCATGAATATTTACTAAATAATAAACCAATATTTATTAGTTTAGCCAAAGTACAGTACGTTTTGCAGCTGAAAATGTCTATATCGGGAAATTCAAAGTGGCAGACCACAGGGCAGATCCCCCTTTTCATGTATGGTATGAAACGTGCAATTATCCCAGTCATAATGAATACTTAGAATATGGTGGTGGTGGTTAGTTCATGAAAAAGGTAACATTTGTGAATGGGCAGCATGAATTCTGGAAATAAACAACTAAAATATTACACAGTGCACCTTAAACATACTGTCTTCTGTTTTTTTTTTTGTTTTTTTGTGTGTCATTTCAGATCCATGCAGAGTTGACGCGTCACCACTGCCACTGCAGTTAAAGTTTCTTTCCCAGCTGGACCGCCATTGCGATGACCTGGTGAAAATTTTCCAGAAGAGGGGAGAGCAAACCGCAAGAAAACTGCAGTCATTGGTAAGTAAAGGTGCCCCACTTCCTGTCCTTGAGGTGAACTTGTTAGTTTTCATCAATGCATTTATACCTGGTATGACTTGGCATTTCGATCCACAGCTCTTCTCAACACGCACGCACACACGCACGCATGCACGCAGGCATACCAGTAGTTTGGTAATGTCATAATGTGATGTTAATGTCATATTTCTCCCTTCATCTGACTGGGGGGTGGGCTGGGGGCATGTGGAAACAAAGAATGTTATAAACCTGAACACCTCATTTTGCATTGATAGGAAAATGATTAAGTAATGAATGTGTTTTGCTTATCAAGATCATGTTGTTTGACAGACATTTGTGTTGCACCAGCAGGAGATCATCAGCGACATGCCCATGGCCACCGACTTCAGGTCCTGCTGGCCAGAAATGTTGGATATTGGAGAGGTAATGTTTCTACTCAGTAGGAAGTACTGACTTGTGAATTGTATGATACCCATGACATTATGATATTAAGTGTTTCCTGTGTAGGATGTGGCCAGAATGGGTACTGCAACTATGCTGCTCATTGAAATAGTGCTGCATGTTGCCAAATTTGATCTTTTCATGAATATTTACTAAATTACAAACCAATATTTATTAGTTTAGCCTACAGTAAGTTTTGCAGCTGAAATTCAAAATGGCGCAGATCCCCCTTTTCATGTATGAAAAGCGCAATTTTCCCAGTCATAATGAATACTTAGAATATGGTGGTGGCAAGTATTCATGAAAAATGTGGTGGCAAGTATTCATGAAAAAGGTAACATTTGTGAATGGGCAGCATGAATTCTGGAAATAAACCAAAATATTACACAGTGCACCTTTAACATGTTGTCTTCTGGGCTTTTTTTTTTGTCATTTCAGATCCATGCAGAGTTGACGCGTTACCACTATGCCACTGCAGTTAAAGTTTCTTTCCCAGCTGGACCTTCACTGTGATGACCTGGTGAAAATCTTCCAGAAGAGGGGAGGGCAAACCGCAAGAAAACTGCAGTCAGTGGTAAGTAAAGGTGCCCCATTTCCTGTCCTTGAGGTGAACTTGTGAGTTTTCATCAATGCATTTATACCTGGTATGACTTGGCATTTCAATCCCCAGCCCTTCTCAACACACACAAACACGCGCGTGCGCAGGCCTACCGGTAGTTTGTTTACATGCATATACATATTCAAATTATTGCCTTAGTCTGACTAGGAGAACTGAGTTTTAAATATCGGACTATGCTTGTGAAGTGCAGGTAAATTTTGTCACACTGTTTCATCCTAACTGGACAGGGTTATTTTAGAGAAACGTTTCTTTGACCTATGTCGACCAGTAACATTTCTCTCCTCTCCCCCTTTTTTTTTTTTTTTTAACCTAGGATTTCACTGCAGCTCAGGTGCAGCTCAGCAAACGCTCTATGACGATGGACAATATGGACGTTCACATTGTGTGAGAAGGTGTTGGAAGTTCTTGGTGATCTTGCCTGTGGCTCTGGCTGTAGTGAGGCTTTTTGTTTTGGAATTATCTCGCCCAGAAAAATCTGTGTTTGAAAGAAGTCTGTAGTGAGGCCTCACACACACTTTACTTTAGTGTGACCTTTACCATCTAGTAACTTGGCCTGCTTCTTGGAGATCTTGACTGTGTGGCTCTGGCTTTAGTGACTGTTTGGGCTTTTCTTTTATTTTATTTTCTTACATTTTCAGAATGGATGCTAGCCACTCAGCAGTTTTTATCCATTTCCAAGTATTCATAATGACTGGGAATATTACAATTCATACAAGGTGGGAAGGTGGCTGTTCACCATTTTGGATTTGTTGTAATGGACCTCTTTGGCGGCAAAACTTACTGTACTTTGATCAGATCAGTAAATATTAGTTTATTACTAAGGAAACATTCATGAAAAGATATCATTTGTGAATGGGCGACTGAAATGATATGCTGTATTTTTAAGTTACCCCAGAAAATGATAATGGTGCTAGAGGTTACAGTATCTGCCCGAATTGTCACTGAAAATTTTGCGTAGTGTGTAGTTATGCAAGACACTTCACTGCATATTGCGGTCTTCAGATTCATTTCAAAGAGCAAATTGTAAATGTGTTGCCTCTATTTAATGTAATGCGTAAAATGGATTGTGATTATGATCTGTGAATTCAGTCTGTTCTACTCATGTGTCTGACCTGCACTAAAGGTATATCCGATGTCATGAATCATTTGTTTAAATAAAAGGAAATTTGCAGTACATATATTTGTAAATGTAGTCTTGTTGCTGAATACCATTGGAAATTGATTCCTTTACTTTATGCACAGAGGTAATGTCCTAAAATTAGTTTAAAGCGATAAAAGGTACAACTCAGTCAGTTTACTCAAGGGGATGTGTAAGATGAGCTTATTTCCAAAAATCACTAAGCATTAAGTTATGCATGCATTTTTGCCAAGCAGGTAATGCCTTTGTATTACCTGGAAATGTGTTGTAACATGATTTCTTCAAATAACACAATATTATAAAAGTACTGAAATGTCACTGTTCCATCAAAATTAAGTGTTGGTTCAACATGATTTTAGCATGTAATATAAACCACACAACAGTGCCACTGCACTCCATCAAAGTAAAGTGTTGGTTCAACATGATTTTATCATGTAATATAAACCACTCAACATGATTACAATGCCACTGCACTCCATCAAAGTAAAGTGTTGGTTCAACATGATTTTATCATGTAATATAAACCACACAACATGATTACAGTGCCACTGCACTCCATCAAAGTAAAGTGTTGGTTCAACATGATTTTATCATGTAATATTAGCCAGAATTCTATGTGTAGATGCTGCCTGAAAATAAGGCATTCATGATGCCTATAAAAATACTGTCAGGTTTACATATAAGATTTGCGTGGGATTTATGTACGACTCTAAATCATGTAGATCCAACAACTTTTTTCTTTCAGTGTATTCTTAAAACTAATCTTCCATGGATTTGATACATATAATCATAGTACATTTCTACTGTATTCAACAAGATTATAGTTGCATTATTTTCCCAATTTCAGACGGTGCATTCAAAGCATTGTGTTACTGAAAAACGTCATGGATGATTTCATCTTCATGTACTGTAAGAAGTTTTATTTTCACCTTTTGTTTTGCCTAAGCCAAACCCAAATATCACATACAGTTCAGTCAATTATGGCAGCGGTTAATAATGTCTGTCAATGCATTGGAGAGAAGAAACAAAGGCAGGTGATTGTATGGCCATGCATTTACCATGGAGAGAGAGAGAGAGAGAGAGAGAGAGAGAGAGAGAGAGAGAGAGAGAGAGAGAGAGAGAGAGAGAGAGCACGAGACAGAGAGAGAGACAGAGACAGAGAGAGAGAGAGAGCAACATGCACAAAGATTGAGCAACATGCAAAGAAGAATACATTTCTTTTTTTCACATTTGGTGCATAAATAAGTAATCAGAGATGTGGCAGACCGATTCTCAGCCACAAGAATAATGTAAGATCTCAGTTTTCCTCTCAAACACACTCACTTTCACTCACACACTAACACGTGTGCGAGTGCGCACACAAAAACACACACACACACACACACACACACACACACACACACACACACACACACACACACACACACACACACACACACACACACACACACACACACACACACACACACACACACACACACACACTGTGTGTGTGTGTGTGTGTGAGAGAGAGAGAGATAGAGAGAGCGTGAGGTCAGAGGAGGACTCTTTAAATAGCTGCAAAGCAAGGAATACATTGCTAATTTAAAAGGAATTAGTCCATGTATCTGTGATTTGTTGTAGCTCATGTTAGCCTTTGCATGTTGGGCCTAAGGAAAGGGTACTCACACTTCCCTGATGCAGCCTGCTGTGGCCGTTGAGTCTGTGTGTGTGTGTGTGTGTGTGTGTGTGTGTGTGTGTGTGTGTGTGTGTGTGTGTGTGTGTGTGTGTGTGTGTGTGTGTGTGTGTGTGTGTGTGTGTGTGTGTGTGTGTGTGTGTGTGTGTGTGTGTGTGTGTGTGTGTGCGTGTGTTGCCAATGACTACCCTTGCCCTTGAAACCTTGTTCTCACTTGTGGGATCAGAGGACAAATACTTTTCTTTTCAAGTCAAGTGCTGTAAACTAGTAAACAAAGCAAGCATCTGTGTATGTGTGTGTTTCTCTGTGTGTGTGTTTGAGTGAGTGTATGCGTGTGTGTGTGTCTCTGTGTGTTTGAGTGTGTGGGTGTGTGTGTGTTTAGTGTGTGTGTGTGTGTGTGTTTAGTGTGTGTGTGTGTGTGTGTGTGTGTGTGTGTGTGTGTGTGTGTGTGTGTGTGTGTGTGTGAGAGTGTGTTTAGTGTGTTTAGTGTGTGTGTGTAGAGAAGCTTTCCTTCCTTTTCACTGTAAGCGAGTAATTTACTCCGTACAGAGAGCCCATCACACAGAGCTTATCTCTGCTGCCCTGGTTATGAATAGGTGGCATTTCTGTGGCAATTCCTGCACCCAGAACATCAGGTGCTGAAGACACAGCAGGTAATGCATAAGAGTTTGGTAGACAACAGTTAGATCTGGGGTTCCCAAACTGGGGGGTCGGGACCCCTAGGAGGAGGGTCGCGGAGGTATTGAAGGGGGGTTGCAGACAATGGGAAATCATCAGGTTTAACAGCGAACAGCTAACAGATGTGGTCCAGGAAGACAGATGCTGAGGCACTGAAGGTTGCAATTTTTTTTACTTTTTTATTTGGCTAAAATGCCTACGCGTTTCGGCCCTTATGGCCTTCTTCAGGGCGTATCCTATCCAATTACCTGCTCGTGTTAGCTAATAGATGTATTTGATGTCCTGTGGATTTAGCAATATTAGTGGACAAACTATTACTGATCTAGCTAGATTTTTCATTAATAATTTGTCCGCTTATATTGCTAGAAATCCATTGCTAGGCTAGGCTCAGACTACGGTGGGTGGTTTGGTCGCAAAATGATTCTTAATTCCAAAAGGGGGTCCCCGTTGAAAAAGTTTGGGAATCGCTGGTGTAGGCTATTACCATCTATTCAGACCTGATTAATATTCCATTGCCTCAGGCTGCAGCGGATCTGGTGAAGGCAAAGGTTAAAGGGCAACTCCTGCCAATTTCAATGTGCTGTTGTATTGCTCACACTACCCTTGACTTGTCAGTACCCAGTGACGCCGCATTTTTTGGCTCAGTCCTTTCCGAGAGAAAACATTTTTATTTATTCCCAAAAACATCCAAAAGGTTATGCAACATCAGCAGACAGCTAGCAAACAGCGATACCTTTTGGGAAAATATTTGGAGTAGGCCTATGCTCATTTAAAAAAAAAATGTAAACTAAAGTTGCCACCATTAGAATAGCTCAGATCTCGGAAAGGGCTGGGGCAAAAACTGCGGCGTCACCAGGTACTGACAAGTCAAGGATAGCGTGAGCAATACAACAGCACATTGAAATTGGCAGGAGTTGTCCTTTAAGTGTTGTGTAATATCAGCATATGTGATTAATGTGTTTTCTTGAATCCATCTGGCAGGGCCGGATTAATGCACAGGCTACATATGGCTGCAGCCTAGGGTCTGCAGTCCCCAGCTGCCAGAGCGCCTCTGGCCAAAATTGAAAAAATGCTAAATTGTGACAAGATGCCGTATTTAATTTTTCATCTGTCATATTTAATACAGTTGTTAGACATGTTATCCCTATTTCCTAGCTCGTCGTTATGACATTGTCTATGTAAATGGTCTATCTGATCCTCTTACCCTTACGCCCCATTTCCTTAGCATGCCGTTTACTGAATAAACACACAAAACACAAATAGGAAAAAAACAAGAAAAGACACTTACAGAAGTTTGGTCAGCTAGAAAACTAAGATGCACACACGCACGCACATGCACACACACACACACACACACACTCGCCGTCATAACATATGCGTACTACGGTATATATTGTGTGTGTGTGTGTGTGTGTGTGTGTGTGT
>NC_085873.1:43615168-43637668 GCF_034702125.1 Engraulis encrasicolus | reverse complement strand
GCTTATTGCAATCCAAATGTAGTAGGCCTATTTTACCCTTCAGGCAGGCTGATACAAGTATCCGTGTCCGCAGGCTAACTACTGCACAAGCACATCAAAACATTTAAAGGGACACTGTGCAGAAAATGGTCAAAAAAGGTACCTACAACTATGCTGCTCATTGAAACTCGGTTGGCTATCGCCAAATTTGATATTTACATGAAAGTTTACTAAGTAATAAACACATATTTTCTAGTATGGTCCAAGTAGAGTCATTTTTGCCGCTAAAAATGGCTATTATGGAGAAGATCCCCCTTTTCATGTATGAAAAGTGCAATTTTTCCAGTCATAATGATTACTTAGAATTTGATGGTGGTGGTAAATATTCATGAAAAAGGTAACATTAGTGAATGGGCAGCATGAATTCTGGAAGTAAACAACTAAAAATCTCACACAGTGTCCCTTTAAAGGATACAAAGCATCGCCAGGATATTTTCAGAGCAAGAAGGCCAAAATATGATCGTTGAAGCATTCCTTTTTTTCAAATGGCTGCTGCAGCTGTCTGCATTGAACTGCATTGTAGCTCATTATCATAATATTCCCTGAAGTTCAACTACAAACTGCATCTTTCATCTTTATATTCCTGGGTTAAAGGGACACTGTGCATGAAATGGTCAAAAAGGGTACTGCAACTATGCTGCAAATTGAAAATGTGCTACCTATTGCCAAATTTGATCTTTTCATGAAAGTTTATTAGTAATAAACTAATATTTTCTAGTATGGTCCAAGTACAGTCATTTTTGCAGCTAAAAATGGCTATTTCTGGAAATTCAAAATGGCAGACCATGGAGAAGATCCCCTTTTCATGTAAGAAAAGTGTTTTTTTTTTCAGTCATAATGAATACTTATAATTTTATGGTGGTGGTAAGTATTCATAAAAAAGGTAACATTAATGAATGGGAAGCATGAATTCTGGAAATAAACAACTAAAAATCTCACACAGTGTCCCTTTAAGCTTTCACCATATACTGTGGTGTAAATACAGTAGGCCTACATCTTCTTGTTCATGTCAGCCCATTCCATGCTCCGTTCTATGAATGAAGTAATTGTTTGTGTGGTGCCTCACCACAGATCCACACAGTTTTGCCAATTCAAAGGTACTTCAGAAACTCTTCATCTGAGGGTAGTATTGTTTTAATTGGAAAATGTACCTTTGAGGGAGCCGTGAGATTTTAATGAGAGTGAAATGTGTGCGTGTGTGCATGTGTGTGTGTGTGTGTGTGTGTGTGTGTGTGTGTGTGTGTGTGTGTGTGTGTGTGTGTGTGTGTGTGTGTGTGTGTTTTGTCGTAGATGATATGATGATGCCATCTGGGTCAGACTCACAGACAGGCCTGCACTGCCCCTAAAGGCTAAAGTTTGCTCCCCCTGGCTATGTGTATTAGCTGCCAGACTGTGGTTAATTCTCAGTGTACCAATTAAAACGAGGATTCACATAGAGAGCCAGTAACACCCTTTGGGCTATGTGGGGAGATTTGTAGAATCCCTAAAGCCAGACATCTGAGAATACAAAAACATGTCTGGAACTTTGAATCTGACTGGTTTGAAGCAAATTTAACTCAGCAGTAGTCTGGGTAGCTGGCAGATCCCATGGGATCAGTTATCTGAAGTGGAGTCTGATTATTCGGGCAGTCATGGGTAAGCGGTTAGGGCATCAGACTTGTAGCCCAAAGGTTGCCGGTTCAAGTCTTTGTGAGAGTAATAATTAACTAGTGCTCTACCCCATCCTCCTCCATGACTGTGCTTACCTGAGCATGGTACCGTCCCACCCCAATGCTCCCTCGGGGCGCCATTGGGGGCTGCCCACTTGCACGGGGGAGGCGCAAATGCAAAATCGGTGTGTGCAGTGTGCACTTGTGCTGTGCTATATCTCAATGACAATTGGAGTTGGAGTTTCCCAGATAGGCTTTAATGGCCTTCACTTTCGCTATTGGTTCACTGGCAGCAGACTCTTTATATCCAATGCTAAACCACTGCACCAGTCTGAAATATTTTGCTTTAGCTCTCATTCTGTTCTGCAATGTTTTGGAAGTTTGTGGGGATTAGTAGAGGAGGTTGGATGATTTAGTGCCAAGTTTTGCAAACAGTGTCCCTGTTAGAAGGTGTCTTCATTGTTAGTCTGGGGCAGCTGTGGCCTAACGGTTAGGGAGTTGGTCTTTCAATGTGGGGGTTGTAGGTTCGAATCCCACCTGACCTCTCCCTACACCTGCATCCATGGCTGAAGTGCCCTTGAGCAAGGCACCTAACCCCACATTGCTCCAGGGACTGTAACCAATACCCTGAGAAATAGTTAAATGTAAGTCGCTCTGGATAAAAGCGTCAGCTAAATGTAATGTAATGTAGTGTATGTATGCTCTTGGAAGGGGGAGGGTATTTTCAACACACTGTCATAGAATGTGAGGAGGATTGATATGGGGCACCTAAGTCACGCCCTCTACTTACTGGTTCATGGGGCAGGGGGAATCAAAAAATAATTACTGGGCTTGAAAATGAGTGTTTTTTTGGCACCAATCCAAACCTTGGACCTCCACCTATGCACCACAAATCCAAAAATCACTCATTTTCAAGCCCAGTAATCATTTTTTGACTCCCTCTGCCCCATGAACCAGGAAGTAGAGGGCGTGACTTAGGTGCCCCATTGAGTGACAAGAGTACTACACAACACTCCTACACTAAGCTATATGAGTCTAAGGATATCAGAGGATGAAAATCAAGAAACTTAAGTTATGAAACTTTAAATTAACATTGGATTTCTTTTGAATTACTTCGCTTTGGCTATATATTGAAAATGTCCACATCTCCACCCACCGTTAAAAAGTTCAAAAGAGCTCTTTGAGAGTTCAAGAGAAGACTTTCAAAAACCTTGACCATCTTGAATGATTAAGTTTTTTATTGAGAGTTAAGTTTTGTGTTTGAACAAAGTTTGAATAGTGCATGTTGAACTCCATTGCCTTGACTTATCTGTGATATGTGCTATATTAAATACATACCTTGACTTTCTGCTTCTACAGTATTACACAACCACTGTAAAAAAAAATGCAGTGTACATTTAACACTAAGGTATAGAGTTGAGTCAACATCTTGAGTGTATTTGGCTCCACAATACTAATAAAAGATGTTTGGCTATGTTATTATTCAAGTTTAGGGTACTAACCTTGCTTAATGTTATCAACATAATTTTACCAGTATTGAGAGGCACATAGTAAGCCAAAAAACCCAAGGCCCTTCCTGAGAATAGAACAGTTTCCATATTTTTGAAAATAGCATTTTGGGGGAAAATTGTTTCAATTCCTTTTTCTCTGTCCAGAGAGAGCGAGAGGTGGGTGTGGAGAGAAAGGGGAGCAAATATGTGAAAGAGAGAGATAGAGAGAGGTAGAAAGAGAGACAGAGAGAGCTACCTACATAATAAGGCAATGTTGGACATTATTTTAACCAGCTATGACACTGGCTGGACTACCATGACAACACGGCATCAGGAAAAAGGCTATTAGGCCACTCTAATGACATACAGTAGTGAGACAGTCCATTTCCATTACAACAAGGCTCACCGCAATTATTAATAACTAGAGGTTTGTGTTTTAATGAAGCCAGCCATGTGTTTGTGCGTGTGTGTGTGTGTGTGTGTGCGCGTGCGTGCGCGCGTGCATGCGTGCGTGCGTGTGTGTCTACCTGTTATAATGAAATATGAAATCACGGACATTAGATGTTTCAATTAGTGGCTCCACAAAGGAAGTGGCCAAGCTTCAGTAAGTCTACATATAAATGTATATTCAAAATTATTAGGGCCTTAATGACTGCCAATTGTTCATGCTAAATGTACTTGTTTTTCCCTGTTATTTTTATTTAGGCCTACTAACACACACACACACACACACACACACACACACACACACACACACACACACACACACACACACACACACACACACACACACACACACACACACACACACACACACACACACACACACAAACACACACACACACACACAAACACACACACACACACACACAATCTAGCATGTCAAAAGTAGCCATACTGCTTGCGAGATTTCTAAGCAATCTCCTACATGAAAACATTCTAAATTAAAGACCAAAACATATGACTACAAACACACACTCACTCACGCGTGCGCGCACACACACACACACACACACACACACACACACACACACACACACACACACACACACACACACACACACACACACACACACACACACACACACGCAGGGCCGTCTCTAAAGAATGGGCTGAACGGGCTGCAGCCCCGGGCATCACCGCTAGGGGGGGCCTCCGGTCGCGGCAGGGCCGGTTCTGGCTTATTTGGTGCCCTAGGCGAGTTTGAGTTCTAGCGCCCCCCAGCAACCCCCCCCCCCCCCCCCCTTACCTTTGAAAGAAAAAAAAAACTCTTTCTTATACCTTACAGAACACAAGAGTAACATCCGTAGTAAGCTTAACTAAATAGCATCAAGAACAATAACCGTTTTTCATCAAATGGATTTGTGGTTCTTTTTGACAGGCGACCAACACATCAGATTGAGTCGCATGAAAGTAGCTTCACTGTGTGGTTTGTTGGATGTGATGGTGGTGGGGCCCCCAACCCCAGATGAGATGGAGGTTATCAATGTGTTTGAATTGTAACGTGAAATTGAAATGCCAGGAGAGTGATACAGTACATTTGCTTGTAAAATGCATGTGTAGACAATAAGCCTACCAAGGAGGTCTGCATTGATCTACACTACCTACAGCATCACAAAGCATGGCAGCATTACAATTTTAATAAGCTTCACATTTGTGCTGTCTTCCAAACCAATTTCATTTCTGGACTGGAAATAGTGGTGCATTTGTGAGTAGGAGAATGAGAAGGGGGCTATCTATGTGTTTGAACTGGAGGGACAGGGTGAGAGAAAGGGAGAAGAGCTGTCACGCTATTGAATTTCATAATATAAAAAATATAGTAAATAGCCTCACTTGTCTGCTGTGCATGGTTCTGTTACATGATTAATGTAGGCTATGTCATTCTGGTCTGGAAATTAATGTTTTTTTAAGCTTAGTCTACAACAAGCAGGTAATTCATGTGGATGGAAGGAGATATGGCAGCTAAAATAGTTTTAAACATTGCACCAGTCTTACTTTACATTGCTTGTCAACCTAAGCAAGTATTATGATATCAGGTGGGTGTTAGTGAGTAGTGAGTAGGCTACTAACAGCTACTTCACTGGATTTCATTGCTTGGCATACTTGGCTAATGTTAGCATGCTAACTAGCGATTTCTCTGATCAAAAACAAAGCTCTTTTTCTCTCTAATTCCAAATAGTAACCTCATAACTATTAGGCTTTCCATAATCACAAACGGTTGCTTAAATCACATAGTTCCAAAACACCCTCTGAAACTCCTGCATCATGCAATGAGTGGTTTAATGAGAACATAATAATCTCCATCCAGCAGAGCAGCACTGTTTGCGCTTGCCTCTCTGTCTCTCGAGTGAGTCTCCAAATTCAAAATAGGTCGCACGCTGTCACTCGTCCCGCCCCCTTTCTCAGAACTGTCTGTTTATTGGTTCACAGACTTCCCAGAGACAGTTGGAAGCAATATCACTATTGGCTGAGGGGCGCTTTGCCGTGAGTAGCGCTTTCGCCACTCTTTGTTGATTGCGACTTCATAAAAAAAAAACTTCATATCGCAAAATTACGCATAGGAGAGCGCCATTTCGGCGCTCCTTCTTCACATGGCGCTCTAGGCGACCGCCTAGCCGGCCTATGCTAAAAACCGGCCCTGGGTCGCGGAATGTCAAATGACAAAAAATAATAGAAGAAAAAAAAAAGAAAACGAGCGAAAATGTCGAGCCATAGGTAACAGGAGAGCGGAGCAAAAAAAACGAAAATTAGTAGAAATAAAAAAGGAAAGAGCCAAAGAATTATTACAGAAAACACCCAAATTAACCAACCTGTGGAGTAGTCAGCCTGCTGTAGCGGCTACCACCAGCAAAGATATTTTCGGTACACAGTTGGTCCTCCTTGCGCAAGGTTAGTCTATTGTATGGTCAGCATGAAAAGGGTACTGTTGTGCTGGCTGTCTATCAGCTGTCAATAACGCCACACGGACTTACTAAAGCCCTGATCAAAAAGCGAACTGCGAGATATTACATTCCTCACGCAACGTTTTGGTACATGGCGCTGCGCGTGCATAGTAGGCTGCATCAACATGGTAGGCTATGATTTCGCAACATCGGCAACTTCGTCAGCATTTAAGATAGTGTTAGTCATGTCAACGTTATTGTTTTGAAAGATGTAATTGCTGTCAATGCCAACAGACAGTCAATTAGTTTCTAGTCGCTGAAACACCTTAAAAATAGCGACAGATAAGAGAGAAGGTGGGAGTCTTTGACAGTGAGAGAAGGCGGGACATATCTCACAGACGCACGCCTATGGCAAGCCGTTTTAACATATAGTTTTTTTTAAGTGACAAGTTTTTGTTTTTTTCTTGTAGGCCCATGTAGACCATCCTAATTTGAGTTTATAATGTCTAATATATCAGTTTCAATAGCCTACAATCTTAAATAGCCCTAGTGTAATATTGTATGCAATAATTTGTTTCATTAGTAGGCCTATATTGTTAGGCATATAGCCTACTACATTTAGACTGATACAGTAGGTTGGCAAATAGCCTACATTTCCATTGTGGAATATTATATTAGACCTACATAGGTTATCTACACAGTACATATGCAAATTATTATTAATTATTTTATTTTATTAATTAAAAAAATATTTTTATTTTATTTATTTTCATGTTTGCCCACCCCTAGAAATAATATCACCAGTTAACTTTAAACGGTATCTGTCATAGATTGGTAGGCCTACTGTGTACGCTGATGTGTCAGTGGGTTTGTGTGACGTCATGCGTCAGAACATGATATGAAGGGCCCCATCTGTGTAATTAGCCCCGGGCCTCAGAAAGTGTTAATCCGGCCCTGCACACACACACACACACACACACACACACACACGCCAGTTGGGTTGATGACCGGCGCTCAGCTCTCATTGGACTCTAAACGCTTTGGCAGACATGCAGAAGCTGAGGGCATGGGCGCACACACACACATGCACACACAAACACACACACAGAGCCCCACACACATGCGCACACAGGGCCGCTGATAAGGTTTTTGGGGGCCTTAAGCATAGCTGGTCAGGAGCCCCCCCCCCCCCCCCCCCAACTAAGTAAGTAAGAAATAATAATAATACATTTTTTAGTCAATCTCAAAGTGGCCGAGGCCCGGGTGGCGCTGTGGCGCAGCGCGTTAAGCCCCCCACATTTGGTCTTGCATGCCCACGGGGACCCTGGTTCGAGTCCGGCCGGGGTCATTTCCCGATCCCAGCCCGTCTCTCTGTCCCACTCACATCCTGTCACCATATCACACTGTCCTATAAAATAAAGGCATAAAAGCCTCTAAAAATATACATTTTTTTTTTTTTAAGTGGTTGAGCCCCTAGCACTCTGCTTACTCTGCTTATGCCTGGCGGCGGCCCTGCAAGCAGGGACGGATCATGACTCCATGGGCCCCTGGGCCAGACAACAAGAAAGGGCCCCCTCCAGATGTTAGAGACCCTATATTGTTGGGCATTCAGGTGTTTTTCCCCTGAAAATATGTGAAAATAGAGTTGTTAAAAGTGTGATTTTACACAACATGAGAATGGAAATTGGGAGGATTGGGCTTCAGGGCCCCCTTGGCTCTTGGGCCCCTGGGCCTGGGCCCGGTAGGCCCTTGCAGTAATCCATCTTTGCCTGCAAGCACACACAAACTCGCGCTCTCTCTCTCTCTGTAGCTTGCCCTCACCATCTGGGTGGATGCTGGTTTTTGGCTCAGGCTGCCTGGCATGGAGACCCGACACACACCCCAGGATGGAACCCTGCCCTCCAGTACTGAGCCCTCAGCCACAGGCGGTGTGTGCTTGTGTGTGTGTGTGTGTGCGTGTGTGTGTTTGTGCGTGTGTGTGTGTGTGTGCGCGCGTGTGTATGTCTGGTGTTTGGATAACAAGGTCTCAGGTACAGACGGAATGCTAGAGGTGTGCTCATAGGGCAAGAGAGAGAGTGTGTGTGTGTGTGTGTGTGTGTGTGTGTGTGTGTGTGTGTGTGTGTGTGTGTGTGTGTGTGTGTGTGTGTGTGTGTGTGTGTGTGTGTGTGTGTGTGTGTGCACTTCTGTCTGTGTCTGTCCAACTGTCTTCTTCCTATTCAAAATATTTCTTTTTTCTGCATTGCTAATGTTGTAATACATTCATTTCTTTGTTATATACATTCAAATGTATGCCTGGAAGTGGTGTCATTAAAATATGGTAATTCTATAAGCTATAGTACACAATCACATACAGAATATTTGCATTTCCGTCAGGATGCAAACAAATTAATAAATGCGTGCAGTGCCAGAACACTTGATGTCATTCCGTGGTCAAGAGTGCACGCAGACGCACACGCACAATTTTAGAAACTATAGTTAACATACAGGACATTTGCATTTCCGTCAACATGCAAACAAATTAATGAATGTGTCCTTCAGTGGTCAAGAGTGAACACACACATACACACGCACGTACATACAAACACACACACACACACACACACACACACACACACACACACACACACACGCGCACGTGCACACACACACACACACACACACACACACACACACACCACACACACACACACACACCTTGCAAGCACATGTACAATTAAATTGGCCTCATTAATTTGAAAATGAAAAGTAAATAGGTGTCTTTAAACCAAAGCCTTTTCTGACAAACATCCATACACACACATGGCCATTATGACGTGTGCCAAGACCTCCTGTGCTCATTAAAATTTGTGGCTTGCACACACTTGGACAGAACACAACCCATGGCTATCCTCTGTGTTTTATTGTGTGAGTATGTCTTCTGGGGCTAGATCTTTCTGGACAAAACACGTTACCTATTACGCTATTCAAATGGCGGCCCTGGGGCCAGATGCGGCCCTTGGACGGCAAGGTTCTGGCCCCCCACAAGCCCCTTGAAATACGGATTTTTTTTTTTTCGGAATTTAGAGATAAGAGTACAGGTTCCGTATCAAGCTGACACGGGACGTTAAAATGCAGGAAATTACATCAAAGAAATACAAAACTTTCTGGGGGAGACCCCAGACCCCTCAGCTCAATGAAGTGTCCCATATTTTTGTCATTGACAGTCCGCAACCATAATACATACATTGTTGGGCCCCTTTGCAGGGAGGAATTTGAAAAACTGGCCCTCGTTGACATTTAATTGAATACCCCTGTATTAATCCCTTCATGACCTGTTCCACATTCCAACCCTGGAGGAAGTGGCATTGCACTTAACCATGGGTGCATCCCAATATGTGTCCTTGCCTCCTCCACTTGTGCTTGTCTCCTCGTCCCGCCTCCTGGCCCCTCCTCCGTGGAGAAAACGATAAAGTTTCCCAGCTGTCAGCCACGCCACAACAACTTTTGAGGGACTGTTTTTCATTCACCATCCCAATTGCAAATTAGAAAAAGACTTTACAATTGAGCTTTTGCAAGATATTGAAATATAATGCTGTTGTCAGTGATGTCATCATGACGAGAAGCAAGTGGAGGAGGCAAGTGGAGGAGGCAAGGTCACATATTGGGATGCACCCCATGCCTTCAATACTGACCGTAGCAGAAGAAAGTGACTACCCTCACAGCCATGCAGTACTACGTTCTGATGACGCAAGTAAGCCACCTTGTGTACATTCCAATATGCAAACTCCCATCCTCCCTTGTGACCTCATGAATCATGATGATGTCACTGACAACAGAAAAAAATATCTTGCACAAGCACAATTCTAATGTCATTTTCTCATTTGTAATCTGGATGGTGAATGAAGAAATGTCCCCCAAAAGTTGTTGTGGCTAGGCTGATATCTCTACTATCCTTGGTATGGACTGGAGTCATTCGTCTTCTCTTCCTCCATTCGTTCCTTGCTCCTTTCTTTCCTGCCTTCCATCATTTCCTCTCCTTCATCTCCTTCTCCCATTACCTCTGATGTTGTAATGGGTTCATCACCGGCTTCATCTTATGGCAATCATGCTCCACTCCAAGGGGTTCCCAAACTTTACCATGACAAGGCCCCACATACCAGTGGTTCTTAACCTGGGGTGCGGGCACCCCCTGGGGGTGCGCCAGAGATTTCAGGGGGTGCGCGGAATTTTGTTTGTGTTAAGGTTGTGACCAAAATTCTGCTTCCAAACATTATAATTGGGCCAAATTAAGACCAATTTTAAAAATGTTTTCGTCCCCATGTAAATTCATTAAAGTATTGGTTAATGTCTAAAGTAAGAATCATTGTAATTAATCACGTAAATCATTTTTTTGGTGCGTATACACGTGTAGACATTTGGAATGGGGGTGCACGGTTTGTCTTGGGAACAGCTTAGGGGGTGCGTTCAGAAAAAAGGTTAAGAACCACTGCCCCATATACCGTTAAATTCCAGCCAAGGCACCACCATTCCATGGGTTGTGCTATATTTTTTTCTTCTGTGCACCAGCTTTCACAACCATAGTCTCTCTCTCTCTCTCTCTCTCTCTCTGTGTGTGTGTGTGTGTGTGTGTGTGTGTGTGTGTGTGTGTGTGTGTGTGTGTGTGTGTGTGTGTGTGTGTGTGTGCGTGTGCGTGTGCGTGTGCGTGTGCGTGTGCGTGTGCGTGTGCGTGTGCGGGTGCGGGTGTGTGTGTGTGTGTGTGTGTGTGTGTGTGTGTGTGTGTGTGTGTGTGTGTGTGTGTGTGTGTGTGTTTGTCAGTGTCCGATTGGGATATATAAAATAACTATGATGTTCATCGTTGCAATAGATTATTGTGCAGTTTTTTTAAACTAAAGGGAATATTGATTTTGGTTTATCTTGCTGCACATTAATTAATCAATTATTTATTTCGTTGTGCTTTACTTTTTTAGCCAACCTTCCGTGGCCTAGTATCCCTTCGCGTCCCCCCCAGGGGTCCCCGACCCCCACGTTGAAAACAACAGTACCACTCAACTCCACTCCACTCTCCACCATCTCAATTGACAATGCTGCTATTCCAGACCAGTGTTTACCAATCAACATTCAGACACGTGGATTACTATTTGGCTGATGACTCCTCCAAAATTGCTCTGACGTCCAGCCTTCATCATAGTGCCCGGCCCAATGCCCTTCAATGCCTTTTCAGAGGGTAAACACTAGAGATGCACCGGATCCTGATTTTTAGGATCCTGCCGGATACCGGATCCACTGCCTAAGATCCTGCCGGATCCGGAACCGGATACTGGATCATACGAAAGGGTTGAAGCACATAGCCTACTCGCACACGTGGGCCCTTTTTATTACGTTGGCTCAAACTATTATGACTGAAAAGCCTCGGCTACCGGATCCTGGGTCCTGGAACCGGATCCGGAGTCTGAAAAACCCTATTATCCTGCCGGATCCCAAACCGGATCTTGGATCCTGTACATCCCTAATAAACACAGAATCCCTGATTTCATTACAATACATGGGTTCTCATAACCATTACGCCACGGCTGCCCATCTTTTCAGAGAAAAGATGTGATGCTCAAATATTGTACGTACTGTAGTGCTGTGCTTCTTTACTATTTTCAATAGTAGCAGCCTGCTGGCCAAATGTCAGATTGAAGTTCAATGGATAGCTTAGATCAGTGATTCTCAAAGTGTGGTCCGGGGACCACTAGTGGTCCGCGACACAGCTCAGGTGGTCCGTACAGGGATTTCTAATTTTCCAAGACAAGCTAGCAGTAGGCTATATTTGTAACATTATTACAAAGATAATCATAGCTGAAGTCTTATTTTCATCACAATAACCACATAATACATTTGAGTAAAAAAAATAAGCGATCTGCATTGAAATTAGCAGTGTCAAATTAGCACCCGTCAACTGTCAATTCGGTTGACAAGTGGTGCCTGAACATTTTTGGGGGGACAAAGTGGTCCTCGGTCTGAAAAAGTTTCAGAATCACTGGCTTAAATAAATCTATAAGCATACATGGTGTTCAAGATTTGGGTGACTTCCCTCAAACCTCATGAATATATGAGCGGTACTAATGAGTGTGTGTAGGGATTTGCTGCCTGAAGTCGAGGACAAGCTTAGTCTAATCAGCACAAACTTTCACACGAATAATCACACACACACACACACACACACACACACACACACACACACACACACACACACACACACACACACACACACACACACACACACACACACACACACACACACACACACACACACACACACACACACACACACACACACAATAATCCCACCTCCTCTCCCATCTCTAGTTCCCAGCTCCTCTCCCATCTCTAGTTCCCACCTCCTCTCCCATCTCTAGTTCCCACCTCCTCTTCCATCTGTAGTTCCCAGCTCCTCTCCCATCTCTAGTTCCCACCTCCTCTCCCATCTCTAGTTCTCACCTCCTCTATGAGTTATGCAATGTGGCCTTGTCCCTGTCAGTACACATGCAGAGGAAATGATAAAAGACAACTAGGTGTGTGTGTGTGTGTGTGTGTTCATGTAGGGCCTACTCCTCAGGTGTGTTTGTGTGTGTGTGTGTGTGTGTGTGTGTGTGCGTGCGTGTGTGTGTGTGTGTGTGTGTGTGTGTGTGTGTGTGTGTGTGTGTGTGTGTGTGTGTGTGTGTGTGTGTGTGTGTGTGTGTGTGTGTGTGTGATGGTGGTCCATCAGGTTGTGTTTTGGGAGATTCCTAACAGCTCACCAAGGGCAGTAGCTGGGTTTCTTAGCGTCCAAAAAGGGCCTAATCGTTACGCGCTGGATAGAAGCACCAAAATCGGTGTAGACCTTCCTTAGGGTGTTCTCCATCATTTCAGAAGGGGTGCCCCACATTTCAATGTCATTAAGGTCATTTTTATGGGGTAAATCCAAGATGGCTGCCCAAAACCAGCCAATAGTAGTAAAATGCTGTACTGCCTGGACATAATGGTGTTATGGGCCAATCCACCTATTTGTGTGTGATGTATACAAACTGAACTTTGAAAATATGTGCAAAACTTACCATAAAAACAATGTTATATATGTCTTATTTAGATTCAAAAACAGGAAAATCATAAAAACTATGGTCAGAATGAGATCACTCTACAATTGAGAGCTCATTTCTGGGCATTTAGCTATTGAACCAACATTCATTAAGAGTTTTAAAAATTTGCAGTGGGTCATATCTATAACATCCAAAAAGAAAATTGTGGTTAGAAAATTTAGGGGAGAAGAGATAAACCCTTGAACTGGGCCACACATAACTGTCCCAATGTTAGCATGCTAGCTGTAGGAGCCGAAATGAACATTATTTGATTTTGTACTGATATCCCCTTTTTTTTGCCTTTTGCAAGCCCATTCCTGTCTCCCTCTTGTGGCCAAAGGGGCCACCCACCCACCTTTCCTTTATCTACAGGTGATGCTACCTGAGAAGGCGTGGCCGGAGCAGGAAGTGATGGTCTTTGACCTAACTATCAAGCCAAACCAGGGGAAAAGAATCTTAAGTTTATCCTAAGAATCCTGCTTTATATGGACATTTTGAACCTTCTGAGCTTTGTATCATCTTTTGTTTACATTAAATACCTCATTATTTTTGGACATTTTTCTCATCTGGACCTTATTTTTACTTGGGAAGTTTGAGTCAGCCTCTCCAGCTCGGCCACCAGTGGCTATCAATAGGAACAAAGAAATAGCCACTACAAAGTCAAAGACCGCTTCCATCAAAGAAGAACAAAGTCAAAGACCTCTTCCAACAAAGAAGAAGAAATTCAAAGACCTCTTCCAAACTGATGGATTCCATTCAGTGAGCCAACTTGAAGAAACAAACTTTGGATTCAAGATGGAAAAGGAGAAATGGATGGAAGCTATGGACCACATGGAACTGATTGTTTGAGAGCATGGTACGTACTCCCTCTACTACATTTAAGAAGACCAGTTTGATGTTGAAGTTGAAGATTCAATGAAGGAAGTCTGCTATTGGAGTGGATTATATTGAATTTGCCCAGTTGTAAAGTTTCTACTAGTGGAGTGGATAACTATATTGTTTGGATGACTGGATGAATAAGGAAACAAACTGAAACAAACATGGCTGATCAAATGGAAACAAATGTGACTGAGGAAGTAGCTGATATTGCCTCAAACTCAGGAAAAGAAATGGAAGATGGTGAACATGCACCTAAATTGAAAAATGTTAGAAAAGGAAAACTTAGCCAGTTAACAAAAAGGAAGAAAATAATAATTGCATTAATGGAAGATGTGACTGGCATACAGGAAGTAGAAGAAAATCTTCAAAAGTACATACAACTACTTGCAGAGTTAAAGTCTGTACACAGAGATTATCAGGAGCAACTGAGTGAAGATAAAGCCAAAAAAGATGAATGTGAATGGTTTAAACCCAAAATGGCCGAAATTGATGATTTTCTCTCTCTTGTGTCTGAGTGGCTTGTTGGTGCATCTAAGACTACTAAACCAGAACCGGAGGAAGAAGAGGAGAAGGAGGAGGAAGTGGAGGTGACGGCAAAGGACAGCATCTCTCAAGTCTCTCACAGGTCACGTGGGTCCAGGACATCTTCAGTAGCATCAGCCAGAGTTGTTGCGGAGGCTGAGAGAGCTGGACTCGAGGCCAAGGCTGCAGCGCTGAAGGAGATGCATGAATTGGAGGAACTGGAGAGTGCCCTGCAGAGAGAGATGCGAACATTAAAGCAGAAACGTGAGGCTCTTGAGCTGAAAACACAGTTGGCCGTCTCATCATCCAAAATTGCAGTTCTCAAGTCCGCTGAGCAACAACAAGGAGCCGTGCTGTCCAGTCCAGCAGTGGAACCAGTAGGTGAGGAGATGCCAAGGGCATGATTCACTCAGAAAGAGCGACCCCTCTAAAGCAACAAGCACAAGCACATCTAGCCAACTTGTAGCACCTCCAAGGCATGATGTTAATGATGGACTTGCAAACATTCTACAGCGCCAAAATGACATTACATCCATTCTTGTCAAACAACAACAACAGTCAAAACTCCCTCAAAGAGAAGTCCCAGTGTTCAGTGGAGACGTAATGCTGTATAGGCCATTCATCAGAGCTTTTGAGCATATGATCGAGCTTAAAACTGACAATAGTGCAGATAGGCTGTACTTTCTTGACCAATACACTAGTGGGCACCCTCGAGACCTTGTGAGGAGTTGTCTTCACATGAGCTCAGACACCGGCTATGAAAAGGCAAAAGCTTTGCTTCAGGAGCACTACGGAGATGAATTTAAGATCTGCTCTGCATACTTGAAAAAAGCATTAGAATGGCCTGTCATTAAAACTGAGGATGCCAAGGCACTACAAGCCTTTGTGCTATTTTTGAGGAGCTGTTGTAATGCCATGCAAGAAATGAAATACTCACAGGAGATTAACTTGTCCTCCAGTCTGAAAGTCTTGATCATGAAGCTCCCCTACAAATTCAGAGAGCGCTGGCGCTCTTATGTGTGCGAATTCCAGGAGAAGCAGAAAAACAGACCACAATTCTCTGATCTTGTCACCTTTCTTGAAAAGCAAGTGAGAGTGATTACTGATCCAGTGTATGGAGACATTCAGGATAGGCCCACAAGAGTGACAGGAATACTTACCAATACATCATCTAAGCCATCCAAGTCCACCGGTGCTACTTTCATCAGTGGTGCCACTAATGTCTCTGCCTCTTCTTCCCAACTCAGCCCACAATTCAAAAGTAATGCCATGCAAGTGCCTTGCCCCATGTGTAGCTCCAATCATACACTGGACCGCTGTGATGAATTGATGAAAAAGAGACACAGAGAGAAGATAGATTTCTTAAAGGAAAAAGGGATCTGCTTTGGCTGTCTACATCAAGGTCACCTCAGCAAACACTGCAAACAAAAACTTACCTGCACAGTCTGCTCCAAACAGCATCCAAGCGTCCTGCACATTGAAACAAAACAACAACAACAACAAAGGTCTGTCCCATCAGAAGATGTACTTCCTGCTGATGCACAGCCCAAAGAGTGTGGGCACATTGGGGCCGGTACAGGGGCCGGTAACGTGCTGTCAGTGCTCCCTGTGAAGGTAAAGGCAGGCAGAGGAGAAAAGGTCATAACAGCATATGCATTCATTGACCCAGGTAGCTCAGCTACTTTCTGTACTGAGCGGCTGATGTCACAGCTGAATGTTAAGGGAAGAAAAACAAACATACTGCTACAAACAATGAGTCACGAGACATCTGTACCAACTTATGTGATCTCAGGCTTAGAAATTTCTGGTCTCGAGGAAAACAATTTCATTCCATTGCCTGATGTTTTCACACAAAAAGAGATGCCTGTAACCTCTGAAAATATCCCCACAAAGCAGGATCTCGCCAGATGGCCTTACCTGGAAAAGGTCAACATCCCAGTGATAGACAGCAGAATTGAACTGCTGATAGGAACCAATGCCTCCAAGATCATAGAGCCCTGGGAAGTAATAAACAGTCAGGGGGAGGGGCCATATGCACTAAAAACTGCAGTGGGATGGGTGGTTAACGGGCCGCTAAGACATGGCAAGTCCGCCATAGATGATGACTGTCAATCTGCAGCAGTGAACAGGATCTCTGTTGCAAATCTTGAAAAGTTGTTGATCAGTCAATACAATCAGGAATTCAATGAAAAGACTGCTGACGAAAAGCGTGAGCACTCCATTGAGGACAAAAAGTTCCTAGAAATTGCAAACAACTCTGTGTCCCTCATAGATGGCCACTACACACTAGACTTACCCTTCAAGGATGATGATGTCAAGTTGCCCAATAATCGTCCCATTGCCCTACAGCGCCTCCAAAGCCTGAAAAGGAAACTGAAGAAAAATGAAATGTTTCATGATGAGTACTCTGCCTTCCTCAATGATGTCATAGCTCAAGGATATGCTGAAGTGGTCCCACAGGAAGAGCTAGAAGGAGTGGAAGGACGAACCTGGTATATACCGCATCATGGTGTATACCACCCCAAGAAAAACACACTCAGGGTGGTGTTTGACTGTGGTGCAGTGTACCAGGGTAAGTCCCTAAACTCAGAACTTTTGCAAGGCCCTGATCTTACCAATTCATTGATAGGTGTTCTGCTTAGATTCAGACGAGAGCCCATTGCTCTCATGGCAGACATTAGATCCATGTTCCATCAAGTCAGAGTAACCAAGTCAGACACAGACTTCCTGCGGTTCCTGTGGTGGAGAGATGGGAACATAGAACAAGATCCAGTAGACCATCGCATGCTTGTACACTTGTTTGGAGCCACTTCCTCCCCAAGCTGCGCCAGCTTTGCCCTGCGGAGAACAGCGGAGGAGAATCTCCACATGAGACCACAGGTGACAAACACAATAATACATAATTTTTATGTTGACGACTGCTTGACCTCTCTGCCTACAGTACAGGATGCTGTGCAGTTAACAACAGACCTGGTTGAACTATGCAGCAAAGGAGGATTCCAGCTTACAAAATGGGTGAGCAACAACAGAGATGTGCTGTCAAGCATAAAAGAAGAGGAAAGAGGAAAAGACATCAGATCCTTAGATCTCGACAAGGACCAATTACCAGTGGACCGGGCGCTTGGACTACAGTGGAGTGTGGAAGGTGATGACTTCAGGTTCAACATTGTCGTTCCTCAGAAGCCACACACACGGAGAGGAATTCTGTCAATGGTGAGTTCCGTGTACGACCCGCTGGGTATCCTGGCACCTCTCACTCTCCCGGCCAAGCAACTGTTACAACAGCTCTGTAAGCAGGGCTGCGGATGGGATGAACCAATATCCCCAGGCCAGTCTAAACAGTGGACTGACTGGGTTGAAGATCTCCCAAAACTAGTCAGCTTCAATGTCCCACGCTGTATCAAACCGCCCAGCTTTGGAAAACCAGTAAGCATCCAACTGCACCACTTTGCCGATGCCAGTGAGCTTGGGTATGGGGTGGTGAGTTATTTGAGGATGACCAATGACCAGGGTGGGATACATGTGTGTTTCCTAATGGGAAAGGCTAGGGTTGCCCCCTTAAAGCAGCTCACAATCCCAAGGCTAGAATTAGCAGCAGCGGTACTGTCTGTTAAAGTGGACCGGCTACTGAGAGGTGAATTACATCTCCCCCTACAAACCTCCATGTTTTGGGTTGACAGTCAAGCTGTACTGAAGTACATAGCCAGCGACAGTGCTAGGTTCCACACCTTCGTTGCAAACCGAGTTGCTTTCATCAGAGAGAACACCAACATTCAGCAATGGAAGTTCATTGAGGGTAAGCACAACCCAGCAGATGATGCCTCCAGGGGGCTCAGTGCAAAGAAATTCTTGGACAACAAGCGTTGGCTCAGAGGACCTCAATTTCTCTGGGAACAGAATCACACCTGGCCCACAATGAACATTGACTCAGAACCTTTGTCACACAATGACCCAGAGGTCAAGTGCTCCATTGTCTGCAATGCTGTAACCCAAGATCCATCAAATGCAACTAACAAGCTTCTCTCTTATTTCTCAGATTGGAGCAGGTTGATGAAAGCTGTTGCCTGGTACCAGAAATTTGGAGATAGTCTGTTGGCACTAGCTGCAAAAAGAAAACAACTGTCCACTGCAGTAACCACTCGTTCTCGCCAACAGAATGCAACTTCTCAGCTGCAAGACTTCAAGTCAAAGCTAGGTGGTCAATGCCTATCACTAGATGACATGGAAAGGGCTGAGAGAGCAGTGTTATCATTCACTCAAAAACAGGCATTCCCAGTTGAATGGGAGAAGTTGAAAACAGTGCCCCCTTGTGTTCCAAAACGGAGCAAACTTTACAGCCTAGACCCTATACTGAAAGACGGGCTGCTCAGAGTAGGAGGACGATTGTCCAGAGCAGCCATGTCAGACACAATGAAGCATCCCATCATTCTACCGAAACAGTCTCACATCTCCAGTCTCTTGCTCCAACATATTCATGAAAAGTATGGACACTGTGGAAGAAACTACATCCTCAGTGAAATGAGAAGAAAGTACTGGATTCTAAGTGCAAACAGTGAGGCAAGAAAAGTAATTTCAAAATGTGTGACCTGCAGACGCCGCCTAGAAACCAAAACAGCAGAACAAAAAATGGCAAATTTGCCGCATGAAAGAACCAAGTCTAACCTCCCCCCTTTCACCAATGTTGGCATGGACTATTTTGGTCCAATACTAGTTAAGAGAGGCAGAAGCTTGGTAAAAAGATATGGTGTGCTATTCACCTGTTTGTCTTGCAGAGCCATCCATCTTGAAATAGCATGCACACTCGACACAGATTCCTGTATCCATGCAATAAGAAGATTCATATGCAGACGAGGCCAGGTACAGCATATCTGGTCAGACAACGGCACCAATCTAGTTGGTGCTCAAAAGGAACTGAAACAGGCCTTGTCCAATCTCAATGACAAGAAGATACAAGGTACCATGCTGAAAAGAGGCATAAGCTGGACCTTCAACCCACCAGGAGCATCTCACCACGGCGGGGTGTGGGAGAGAATGATCAGGTCAGTGAGACGAGTCCTGAACGCCCTCACACACCAACAACCCCTGACGGATGAAGGTCTCCAGACATTGTTTTGTGAGGTTGAGGCTATCCTCAACAACAGGCCAATCACCACAGCCTCCTCTGACCCTTTTGACCTAGAGCCACTTACCCCAAATCACATCCTCCTGCTCAACACTGAACCCGTGCACCCTCCCGGTGAGTTCTCCAGTGCTGACTTGTACACCAGGCGCCGGTGGAAACAAGTGCAGTATCTGGCGGACTTGTTTTGGAGACGATGGACGCATGAATACTTGACTCTGATGCAAGAACGGCAAAAGTGGTCCAAAGTAAAAGAAAACCTCAAGAAAGGAGATGTTGTGGTGATCGTTGACCCTACCGCCCCAAGATCTTCATGGCCTCTTGCAAGAATCCTTGAGACGAAGCCTGATTCAGAGGGACTGGTCCGGTCAGTGAAGCTTAAGACGAAAACTGGCATCCTAGAGAGGCCAATTACTAAACTGTGCCTGCTCTTGGAAGGAGGGTCCTAGTGACCATAATTAGATAAGTACATCTTTATTTATTATTTCTATTTATTGGCTCCTTATATAAAAATGAATAATTGTTTTATGTTAAGCCTAAAACATTTAGGGGCCGGAATTGTAGGAGCCGAAATGAACATTATTTGATTTTGTACTGATATCCCCTTTTTTGCCTTTTGCAAGCCCATTCCTGTCTCCCTCTTGTGGCCAAAGGGGCCACCCACCCACCTTTCCTTTATCTACAGGTGATGCTACCTGAGAAGGCGTGGCCGGAGCAGGAAGTGATGGTCTTTGACCTAACTATCAAGCCAAACCAGGGGAAAAGAATCTTAAGTTTATCCTAAGAATCCTGCTTTATATGGACATTTTGAACCTTCTGAGCTTTGTATCATCTTTTGTTTACATTAAATCCTTAATTATTTTTGGACATTTTTCTCATCTGGACCTTATTTTTACTTGGGAAGTTTGAGTCAGCCTCTCCAGCTCGGCCACCAGTGGCTATCAATAGGAACAAAGAAATAGCCACTACACTAGCATTAGCAGGTTCAGACACTCAGTCTGCTCTTCAGATAAAGATGGCAAACAATAATTTTAATCCCACTTACACATGCGCGCACACACACAAACTACTACTACTTCCTTAGGACCCCCTCAATGATTTAACCCTAGGAGTCCAACTGAAATATATTCATATCAATCAAGTCAATAATACATGTACATATCAAGTGTCAGTGACAGCTGTCAAATGACAAATGTATGCTGATTAATGTTCAGATATGTATATCGCAGTCCTAAGTGTACAATGGAGTGATAAGGGCATTTATGCTTAGGAAATTATGAATAATCAATATGCAATACACCATACATACAGTATATTGACAGATACTTTGTTTTAAAAGAGCAAAATGGTAACATGTCTGTTTTTCCATCTACTTTTGGCTTTAATCTAGATGACATGTTGGCTACCTAACCACTTAATTTATTGTTTGCTCGTTATTTTTTATTTGTGGGTGTGGTCCTTTGTTTAAAACATGTCTGCCTGCCTTCCCTCTCTCACATAGGCTACTAAAATAGTCTTTCAAAAACTTAAAACAACAGCATGTGGAAATCCTATTGGCTTTGGAGGGCTAACGTCTATAAGACTATACTGTACTCTACTGTATTGCACTGTACTGTACTCTACTGTACTGTACTGTACTGTACTGTACTGTAATGTGACATACCGTACTGTACTCTACTGCACCGTGCAGTATGCTACTGTACTGTACTGTACTGTACTGTACTGTACTGTACTAGACTGCACCGTACTGTATGCTACTGTACTGTACTTAACTAGACTCCACTGTACTTTATGCTACTGTACTGTACTGTACTTTACTTTACTGTACTGCACCGTACTGTATGCTACTGTACTGTACTGCACCGTACTGTATGCTACTGTACTGTGCTATACTCTACTGTACTTAATTATACTGCACCATTCTGTATGCTACTGTACTGTACTGCACTCCACTGCACTGCACTGTACAGTACAACTATATAACTGAAACATTTAGAGCGGTGGTGCTCAAACTGTGGTACGCGTACCACTGGTGGTACTTGAGACATCTCTGGTGGTACTTGGAATACCATTATGAACCTCTCCTGTACTGACTGGCAAAAGTGAATATGGAAGGCCTTTACTGCGATATTCTAATGTTGGTTGTCAAGGTGGTACTCGGAGAGCTCAATATTTTCTCAGGGGGTACTTCACACAAAAGGTTTGAGAACCACTGATGTAGAGCATTCTGAGGACATGTACAATATTATGCAAAACGGTGTAGTGGGAATGAGTTATGTTACTGTTACCACTCAAAATCTTGAAGGTTAAAAAAAGTCGTGTGGCATTTTGTTTGGGGGGGGCGGGGTATGATCGACTATTCTTCCGCCCAGACTATTTATGTGCCTTGCATATCAAGAAAATGAGTCCAGGTAATGATTTACTTTCATAGTATATACCATATGAGAAGTGTTGTTCTATATAGACATTTCTCCTATGGGTAAGGGTGGCAAGAGACCTACAGTAGCCTACATGTTGTCCATCAGCTGTCAGTTTTGATAGCAGTTTAAGTACTCAATGATTACTGAGCTAACTAATACAACTTTTGACACAAGTACTAGGTGAGGACTTGACTGCAAATAAACATTTTTTTTTTATCTCTGTCTTCTTACTCAACATACACTAAGAAATCATTCCCATTTAATTTGAACTGAAGCCATACTGTGGCCTACATGTAGGCCTATATTGAGTAATCTGTAATGCCATTCTAAAGATGACTGAAATGCTCTCACAATATGCACTTGTAAAAATATAGAATTAGGTGATCTTATGGGGTTCTTCATACATATGGAAAGGTCCTGT
>NC_085873.1:43602668-43610168 GCF_034702125.1 Engraulis encrasicolus | reverse complement strand
TATAAAACAACTGAGACCAATGTTTTATTGCCAACATTATTTTTTATTAGGAAAAAAACATGGCAAATATACAGCATCAACTTAAAGTGTCAACATTTTTAATGCATTTTTAACCTTCTCACTAAATTTCCTGTTTGCGATACGTGCACAACTTTTGTGATACATGTATCGCTAGCCGTGATATCGCAATATCGATACATTTTCGATATATCGTGCAGCCCTAATGTGCGCTTGGTCGTTGTAGGCACACAGCAAGCATGTGCCTGGCCTTAAAGGGACAGTTTGGTCAATTTCAACATGCAGTTGTATTGCTCATGCTACCCTTGACTTGTCAGTACCTGGTGATGCCACATTTTTCGGCTCAGCCCTTTCCGAGATATGAGCAATTCTAATGGGGGCAGCGTTTGTTTACATTTTTTAAAAATGAAACATAGGCCAACTCCAAATATTTTCCCAAAAGGTACTGCTGTTTGCTAGTTGTCTGCTGATGTTTTATAACCTTTTGGATGTTTTTGGGAATAAATAAAAATGTTTTTTTGAAATGTAAACAAAGAGCTGCCCCCATTACAATGACCAGGATATCGGAGACGGCTGAAGAAGAAGAAAAAAAAATCTCAGGCACTGACAAGTCCAGGGTAGTGTGAGCATTACAACTGCATGTTGAAATTGACCAAACTGTCCCTTTAAGAGTCAGACCTGACTCATTTCCCAACCCTATCTCCCTCCCTCAGGACTGTACGTCCTTGTCCAAAATCTGAACTCAAAAGCTTATAAAATGTACTTTCAATTAAAAAAAAAATGAAAGCGACATGTATTTAAAGTAAACACAGCGGTTTGCACATGACGTAGGTCTGTGGACCTTATATACACTGACGGTCTCCCTCCTCTTACTTTTTTTTCATGCCCCACCACACACGTGCACAATCACACACACACACACACACACACACACACACACACACACACACACACACACACACACACACACACACACACACACACACACACACACACACACACTTTACTAATTAGCTGTACGGCATGGTGCTCATCTGAGAGTGTATGAGATCATCTATTTCCACAGGGTGTGAAATCAGGGAACTTCAGCTACTGTGTGATGTATTTGGCTCAATAGTCTCCTAAACTAATAATTCATTAAAATGAATACGCTTCACCTTGACTGCTTCCCATGTATACGAATGTGGTGCAGAATTACCATATTCTGGTACACTGTTCATTTATTTTATTTTTGTTGCTACTTATTGCATTTGATGGTCACTCCCCCTTGAAGCTGACTTCATCTGGGGAAAACAGCAAGAATTTCTTGCAACCTAAAAGTCTTTGAAAATATTTCAACAAAAAATAGTACTTTTTTATTATAGTTACCGTTCTATTATTGAATATGATAATCATAATGTCCAAGTTCAGAAATGTCCAAGTTCAGATGGTCACAGTTTCATTTCCTGCACTAGTTTTTAACTCATTGGCTGCCTTGGCCGTCGAATGACGTCATTTCAAATAGTGACGCCCCCTACCTTCGACGTCGTTCGCCGACAATTGCGTTTTTTTACAGCCAGGCCTCGAGGACGGTCTGACCTATCTTCTGTATGAATTTCAAGCCTCTAGGCATTTTCTAACTGTTCCTGTAGGTGGCAGAAGTGTCCTTAGGAACAGTCAAGGCAGGGCTTTAGCTCAGAGCAAGATGAAATGTCAAGACAAAAACACCCCTTTTTTACTATTATAATATAATCTCAAAAGTAGCATAGCAAAATCATTTTTGAAAGTAAAGCACCTGTGACAGTAGTCTACTTTCTTGCCCTCTGATTTTAACACAGGTAGGCTACTGATTTTAGTGTCAGAGCCTTACCAAAAAAAAACCCTTCCTCTCATGACCAAAATACAATCCCCTGTTGCTATCTAGCTAGAAGGCATTGTAGCTAACTTGCCCAAAATACACCATGAGATGATCTGTGTGACAACCTTTCATTTTGGATAATGTGATCAGCCTACACAACATCAGGATGTTGCTTACAAAATATCATCTAACAGGAGAATGCACGGGACTAGTGGTGATGTGTCCCAACTGAGGTAACTTGGGTATAAAGTTTGCTACGCTAGCTAGCTAGCTAGCACGAAATCGCTAACAACTTACAACTAAGCCTAAATAAAGGAGCCTTGGTAAGTCAACTATTTTTTACTCAATCCACAGTTATTTTTATGGATCTGTATAGTATGATCAGCTTACTGTATCATCAAAAAAGACAGGGGGGTTGCAGATTCTTGGAACAGAGTAGCCTTTGTGTCTGGTCAGATGCATTCAGCTCACATTAGAAAGCATTGCACTTAGCCTCAGACCAGCTAGCATTCACCACTCCAATCGGCTTGTGAAATGTTGGATGTGTGATCAGTACTTTATCAAAAGAAAATTCATTGAACAATATATGACAAGATCACTATAGCAGAACCATGATGACAGTATCATCAATCTGCAAATTGTCCGCTCTGCCAAAGAAGCTGCAGTAAGCTACGCTAAGCGGTGCTGCCTGCCTACCTGCCTCCCTCCCCACAAGACACAACACGGTACTATTTCTGGAGGAAATAAACCAGCTGTGATTCGTTCTCCAACGAGGGGAGAGAGAGAGGGAGAGGTAGGGAGTTACCGGAGTTAGGGGCAACTGCTGTCATGATCCATGCTGCGCGCCAGCAACTAAACCAAAACACCCTTGTTTTCGAGTCCCCCGTTATATTTCAGTATATTAGGTTGAAAAGGTCATACAAATGATCTTTTTGTTCAGGCTACAGATGACAGAAGACTGTGTAATAGCAGCTGATAGGTTTGGAGTTGTTAGGACGATGCCATTACGGGCAAAAACGTTTGCAGTTACAGTTCTACTTCAAATGGCGTTTTCTCAGCTTTTTGGCTAGAAAGCAGCATTTTGGCGAATTCCACTTAATTTCAACAGATGATTATGAAAGAACGGAAAGGGGTAGAGAGACACCGTTTTTTTCTGATGACAGATGAGCGTCTAATCTGTGTTTTGATAGGTATGGTGTTGACATAGACACAGAACTCAATTTTCTGTGAGCCTCCAAAAAACACCCAAAATGCTGAAAAATCGCTGGCACTCCGAGGTACTCTTTTATGAAAATGGCTGGCAGCCAATGAGTTAAAAGACTGTATAGAACATCTTTAATTGACAGGCAGAATCATGTCCAAAGCATTCATTTGCATTTTCAGTTTCTGCATTTTGCGATCCTGCTGTGAACTACCATATTTTTTACTCGATGTCCCTTCTTTAATCCAACATATTACCATGTGTAGTGTGATTTGAAAAAAACAAAAAAAACAGGACATAATCATTAAAAATGTGTCTGGGGTAAAATACTCTGAGAATATATTAGCATTAAAAACATGTGTGGTATTTTTGTCCAACCTCAACATTAAGCTGTGGTTAACCTCAATGTGTAGAGAATGATATGTTGGGGATTAGCCAAGATGATGATACACTAGTGAGAAACTATAAATAGTCACGCTGAAGCCTTTGTAGAGGAATAGCTCAGTAGTGTGTGTGTGTGTGTGTGTGTGTGTGTGTGTGTGTGTGTGTGTGTGTGTGTGTGTGTGTGTGTGTGTGTGTGTGTGTGTGTGTGTGTGTGTGTGTGTGTTGTAGTATCCGTATCTGTGTGTTAGTGTACGTGTGCTTGTGTGTTACTGCATCTGTATTTGTGTTTATGTGCCGTGTGTGTATTTGTGTGTGTGTGTGTGTGTGTGTGTGTGTGTGCCAGCATGTGTGCTTGTTTATACATGGGTGTTTTGTGTGTCCGTGTGTGTGTGTGTGTGTGTGTGTGTGTGTGTGTGTGTGGTGTGTGTTTGTGTGTGTGTGTGTGTGTGTGTGTGTGTGTTGTAGTATCCGTATCTGTGTGTTAGTGTACGTGTGCTTGTGTGTTACTGCATCTGTATTTGTGTTTATGTGCCGTGTGTGTGTGTGTGTGTGTGTGTGTGTGTGCCAGCATGTGTGCTTGTTTATACATGGGTGTTTTGTGTGTCCGTGTGTGTGTGTGTGTGTGTGTGTGTGTGTGTGTGTGTGTGTGTGTGTGTGTGTGTGTGTGTGTGTGTGTGTGTGTGTGTGTGTGTGTGTGTGTGATATAGCAGCATAGTGAGGTCTTGTAATGTAATGCACGCCCAGGTGTGATCTGTCTTCTGGAGCTCTAAGTAGAAAGCTGGCCTTGCAATATCAACACATGTAAACACATGTAAATTGTACGTACATTGTGTCACAGCAGAGACCATACCTATGGTCATCCATTACATTTGAGCTTATATTTGTTTTTTTCTGT
Source organism: Engraulis encrasicolus (assembly GCF_034702125.1). Lineage (NCBI taxonomy): Eukaryota > Metazoa > Chordata > Actinopteri > Clupeiformes > Engraulidae > Engraulis > Engraulis encrasicolus. Next base: position 43,605,833 of record NC_085873.1, on the reverse strand, counting down.
TTGTTGTGTGTGTGTGTGTGTGTATTTTTGTTGTTCACAACTTTTCATTGGACTCGTTAGCATGGGAATGGTGTTGCCTCCACCACCTCTGTTAAGTGTGTGTGTGTGTGTGTGTGTGTGTGTGTGTGTGTGTGTGTGTGTGTGTGTGTGTGTGTGTGTGTGTGTGTGTGTGTGTGTGTGTGTGTGTGTGTGTGTGTGTGTGTGTGTGTGTGTGTATGTGTGTGTTTTAAGGACCTTTCCCTTTCCCCAAACTGTTACTGTGTTCTTGAACTAGAAAAATGTGCATCACATGTCCACGACGCACACGCACACAAATAATAACATAACATGATAGCATTATACCATATTTAGAGATGGGAAAAAGTGAAAGGCACTCAAACATATGCAGTACAGATATAGATATATTCAGTTGATAATGCTAAAGGACAGTGCTTGCTACTTTTTAGAGATCAGAGCTAATCTGCAGACATGCTCAACCATGGGAAATGCTTCTAACGACCGCATACGTAGTTACATTTAAGGTAGAGATAGGATGGCTAAAGCCGGGCATACACTTTGCAATATTTTCAGTCGTGGGTATTAAGCTCCTGCTCACACTGCACGAGGAAATTTTGCAATTTAAAAGTTCATATCTCACGACACTATACGAGCCGACAGTCGGATGCAAGCCAAATGCTTCCACTGTGCGACGCGACAGGCATGTTTCCACGGTCTGCAGAGGAGGGAACATGCGCAACTGAGGTGGCAATGAGGTTGCGCTCAACAACGAATCGCACAGCCCTATTAATTTGTGCATGTGAAGTGTCAAATCGGGTCGTAGCACTGCTTTAACTGTGCGATTTACGGGGAGTCATTTTTTATTCTACTGACAGTACAGGAGGCATGGTAAAGTAATTGAAACTGTAAAAAAATAATTGAACAAATGAAGAGTTCAGATGCAAAACCCCCTAACTCCATTTCTGAAGACCAGCACTTCTATATTTTTAGAGAACCCTTTTGTTGGTTTGGTTTACATTGATGTACTTGATAATACATATAAATAGTTATAGTACATAAATAAAATTAAAAATATGCAATTTTTAGAGCTTTATATTAAATAAAAATGAATTAAGATTATTTTCTGAAAAGGCACTTAGGGGGTTTTGCATCGTAACTCTTCAACTACAATAGTAAGACAAAAGACATCACATCTCCTCAGTTAGACAAGTTCCAATGTACTCTATGAACAATAAAAAAATAGTAAAGATAGTTTGATTAATTGGTGTCTGGTAATGCTTTTCATTAAACACCCAAGGTCTCTTATGAAAAGGTATATGTGTAGGTGTGTGTGGGCGTGCATACGTGTGTGTGCTTGTGGAAACTAGCAGCCAAAGGCCTGCAAGAAAATATGTGTTTTGAGGTGTTGTTTACAAGGGGTCAGCTCTATGTTCCCATAGCCCATTGGTCTCACAGCTTATTCCTGCTGCTCCATGTACCCACATTTTAAAGAACTTATTCAAATATAGGCCCTATGCTCTACAACTCCATGTTCCCACATTTTCAAGTAAATTAAGAGAATATTTCTTTGGAACATTGTTAAACGGCCTAAATTTTTATAAATTATTATAAATGTTGTAATGTAGAGCAGCCAGAAAGTGCTGTGGGACCAATGGGCCTTAAAAATAATGTCAAAAATCATAGTGATGTAGGACCAATGGGCTGTGGGACCAATGGGCTGTAGGGACATAGACACGCTCCCATTTACAAATGACCAGTGAAGGGGCATTTTGAATGATGTTGTGTAGTTTGTTCCATAGGAATGGAGTAGCTACATGAAATACTGTATCCCTGGCGGCCTGTAGTCTGTGCGAGTAATGGTCAGCAGGCTCTTGGAAAAGATGCATTATAGTCTGTATATTCTTACCCATCTTTACAGTACATCTAGGGTCTAGGAGAGTGGCGATGTAATAGAGAGTCTGAGTTTCCACATCGGCAAAGCGCTTCTCCACTGCCTCCAGCGGGGTACTCTTCATAGTTTACACACCATGTTAAGCTTCCTCCCGAGAGAGAACACGTCTGAGACGTCCCTTCCTCGCTCTCTGATCAATATATATACTATACGAGGCTGTAATGGGCAATCAGTTGCATGGTGGGGGGTGGTGGTTGGGGGGGGGGGTGCACGCACACACACACACACACACACACACACACACACACACACACACACACACACACACACACACACACACACACACACACACACACACACACACACACACACACACACACACACACACACACACACACAATTTGTCAACTTTGACCTTGAAAAGAAGTATGTTCCACTAAATATAAAGCTGTAGATTTGTGACATGTGATACAAGGGGGTTTAATGATCACTTAAAATTAGGAACAATAACTATTGCAATATATCCTGGGTTTGGGCCTTTTTAGAGCTAGATTGACTGGCCTATAGGGTCTAGGAGAGTGGCGATGTAATAGAGAGGCTGAGTTTCCACATTGGCAAAGCGCTTCTCCACCGCCTCCAGCAGAGTCCTCTTCACAGTTTTCACACCATGTTAAGCTTCCTCCCGAGAGAGAATACGTCTGAGAAGCCCCCCCCATCTCTCTGACCAATACACACTTTATAAAAGGCTGTAACGGGCAATCAGCAGCATGGTGTGTGTGTTTTTTTTTGTTTGTTTGTTTTTTTTTTTTGGGGGGAGGGGGGTAGCTCTGCAGATGAGATTAAATGTGAAGCCCTATTAATATCAGAAGCTGTTAAAGGCTGAAGTGTATTATCACACACACACACACACACACACACACACACACACACACACACACACACACACACACACACACACACACACACACACACACACACACACACACACACACACACACACACACACACACACACACACACACACACACACACACATACACACTCAGAAGGATGGTGTGCTATTTCCATCCATATCACATATCATATTGGCTGCACACTGCCATATACAGTGCTTCTCTCTGAGTGTGCATGTTAAAGTAATGATTTGTGTCTAAACTTGACGTTGATGCTAAAGATAAAAAGTTAAATCCGTTGCTATTACTCAGTTTGAAAAGTTCAAAAGTACACAATGAACAGAGAGAAATAAAAAAAATAAAAACCTTGAATAGAAAACTGGA
>NC_085873.1:43590168-43595168 GCF_034702125.1 Engraulis encrasicolus | reverse complement strand
AGGGACATATAAGAGTGTCATTAGTGGTGCATAAGGTGCTGCTGGCATGTCATCGCCAATCTCACAGCTGTTTGATGTAAGAAACACCCAGAATAATTTCCATTAGTGTTCTGAAGGATGGATGACACCTGTGATGTGAGGCAGAACCTTTGCTGGTCCAAACATACACATACGTATAGTCAGGGCATAACATTAAACTTTTAGGCCTACACATACAGTATAATAAGAGATGCATTGATGTAAGGCGCTGCTGGCATGTCACCATCGTTCTCAGAACTGTTTGAAGGAACCTTTGCTGGTCCAAACATACACGTACATTGAGGGCATAACATTAACTTTTACATGTACAGTATAATAACATAAATGTAAGGCATTGCTGGCATGTCACCATCATTCTCAGAAGTATTTGAAGGAAGGAATTCACAAACATTAGTTTTCAATTGGATTGAACACATCTGTGATGTTGGGTATAAACTCTGAGATGTTGGTCACACCTGTGATGTTCAGCACATTATTCATTCACTCACAACACTCCTTTGCTGGTCCAAACACACAGTCAGGGGGGTACAACATTAACTTTTACGTCTATAAATGTTTCATCAATGTTGTATCATGTGCTGCTGGCATGTTGCTATCGTTCTCAGAACTGTTTGAAGGAAGGAATTCACTCAAGGCATTAGTTTTCAATTGGATGGAACACATCTGTGATGTTGGGTATAAACCTCTGTGATGTTGATCTCACCAGTCAGGGGGGCACAACATTAACTTTTACGTCTATAAAAGTTTCATCAATGTTGTATCATGTGCTGCTGGCATGATGCCATCGTTTTCAGAACTGTTTGATACGGAACTCACACAGTAGTTTTCTATAGGGTGGATCACATCTGTGATGTTGGGCACATCTGTGATGTTTGAAACATTAACTTTTACATACTTGATGTTTGTGCAATGTATGGTGTATGTTTTGTGTTGATTTGCCACGGTCATGTTTAATCAACCAGAGTTGTGATCGCCCTAGCAGAATGGCAATAGTCTCAATAGTTTAGTTGGATGCTGAGTGTAATGACAAAAGTTGGAAAAGGAAAAGTTACAGTGGTCCACACACACACACACACACACACACACACACACACACACACACACACACACACACACACACACACACACACACACACACACACACACACACACACACACACACACACACACACACACACACACACACAGCATTTGTTCCGCATATGTACTGAATGCATTATGGATGGACTGGGAAAATGGATGGTACGAAATGTTTTGACATGAGTACTCAAATATATTGGTTATTTCGATTCAAACTCCTTGCTAGAAAATGTGAAAATATGCTTTGTGCTTCATTGGTTTTGTGGATTTACACACAAAAAACTTCCATGACATATATTCTTCTAGGCAAGTCGTAATCGAATTGCACACGCAAGTCACTTAAGGTGGAAAATGTAGTGTTTTTTATTGAAAAAAAAAGCATGGATACTCTTGTGTGCATGGGCAGTGACACATACAAACACACACACACACAGCTTGTCTGTACACGAACCAACACAGCTCACTCTCTCAGCTTTGCCCACCCTGTAGAAGCCAACTAAACCAACCGTTGAAGCATGTTCCTAACTGCTTATAAAAAATAAAATAATAAATCCATCCAATCCATTTTTTTAAGTGCAAACGGCCTCTAAGCTTCTTTTTTAAAGTTGACCTTTCATCCAGAGGGTGACCAGGCCATTGGCAGTTGTGGAGCTTTTCATATCCTTTTGGATGAAAGCCATGTGGAGTTCCTCAAGGGCTTGGACCTTGAAGTGTAAAAGGCAGTGAGAGAAGACTTTTAATTAATGTGTTTTCTGGCCTCTATTCCTGTATTACACAGGGAAACACTCATCCATCTTGTTATCCGCTCTTTTCTTTTCTATGCTACTTTGGTGAAATCATCACTTCCATGTCCTTGATCGTTTTGTTGCCTGGGACTTGACCAACAAGTGTTACGACACCAACATATGTGCCTGTTGCCGTCGGTGTCAGTGTTGTCACCATTCTAGAATGTCTCCATCTTACCAATAGGATTCCATACCCCTGGTACATCAGGCCAGCAGGTTCCGTTGCCATGTCATCATCAGTAGGCTAGTTGTCTTATCTATTGCCTACTGTCCTGTTGTCTGTAACTGGTATTAATTTACCTCTTTGGTTCAGTTAGTCTGTTAGTGTGATCACCGTTAACAACTTTTATTTTTCAACTTTGATTCAGCAATATATTTAGAACATGACAATTAATTGTAAAATATGCCAATTTCTCCTCTCCTCCAGCCAAGAGCAGATGGCCTTTCTGAAGTGTTTTCTTTGCCACAATAACTTTGAAAATACTCTAATGGCTGGTTTCCACCATCATGGTGCTGATGCAGGTGCCAATTTAGGTGCTTGGTGTGACAGAAGTACCAATGGTTTATAGCAACAATAAAAAATATACATTTAAACCTGGCATGAACTTAGCTTTCAGGAATTATTGGTCCCAATGTAGTAAAGAGTGGTGTGGTGGTGCTGACACGTGTAAACAAATATATTCTGATGCCAGATCTGGTGTTTGATTAGAACCACTTCAAAGTCAGCACTGGCACACACACAGGACGGGTCCAAAGTTTGCAGTGACGCCAAAAGAGATTACGGAGAAAAATAAAAAAATAAAAACAGTCCATTCCCAAGAGGCTAGTCAGACTGATTGTAGATTGCTCTCATTCTTTCTTGTGTCTCTAGTGCTACAATGCCAGACCGAGCCCTAGCAGAAAGCAGCGCATTCGGCAAAATCAGAAAGCACTCACACAAGCAGTTCAATCACTCAGGGTGACCTTGTTCATGCAACAAGACAAACACAGAAATAAAATGGTAATAATAATCTTAACAATAATAATGAAAACTGCAAAAGTAATAGGGAGAAGAAGAAAAAAAGGAAGAATATGATTGGACCAAAAAGAAGAAAAGAAATGACAAGAAAAGAATGACAAAGGGAAAGACAAGGGAAGAAGAAAGGAGGCCATTTTTCATTCCCCCACTACAACTACAGTCTGTGGCCTGGGCACAAACCTGCCTGGCAGAGGGAAATTCTAAGTGTGTGTGCTTTATGACTGCAGTCTCACTGTGGTGTGTGTGTGTGTGTGTGTGTGTGCGTGTGTGTGTGTGTGTGTGTGTGTGTGTGTGTGTGTGTGTGTGTGTGTGTGTGTGTGTGTGTGTGTGTGTGTGTGTGCGTGTGTGTGTGTGTGTGTGTGTGTGTGTGTGTGTGTGTGTGTGTGTGCGCGCACGTGTGCGTGCGTGTGTATGTGCTTTATGACTGCAGTCATGCTGTAGATTGCGTGCGTGCACGTGTGTGTGTGTGTGTGTGTGTGTGTGTGTATGTGTGTGTGTGTGTGTGTGTGTGTGTGTGTGTGTGTGTGTGTGTATGTGAGAGAGAGAGAGTGTGTGTGTGCTTTATGATTGCAGTTTCGCTGTGAATTGTGTGTGTGTGTGTGACCTTTATGACTGCAGTCTCGCTATGGAATGTGTGTGTGTGTGTGTGTGTGTGTGTGTGTGTGTGTGTGTGTGTGTGTGTGTGTGTGTGTGTGTGTGTGTCTGTGTGTGTGTGTGTGTGTGGTGTGTGTGTGTGTGTGTGTGTGTGTGTGTGTGTGTGTGTGTGTGTGTGTGTGTGTGTGGATGATGCATGGCCCCTGTCCCAGTGTAAGAGGCCGCTTTTATGGCCTCCCAGGTCTGCAGACAGGTGCTGAACCCCCCCGAATCTCTCTCTCTCTCTCTCTCTCTCTCTCTCTCTCTCTCTCTCTCTCTCTCTCTCTCTCTCTCTCTCTCTCTCTCTCCCTTTTTTATTTTATTTCTGAGGCTATAGCGTTTCAAGTTAACCAGAAAAAAGCAGCAATTCGCTCTAGGATTGCGATTAATAATTAAAATGGAGGCATATTTTGGAGGACTTTGTAGTTGTAAGCAGCAGTTGTGCTGTAGTATTACCAATGAAGCCAGGCAGACCATCTGCTACAGTATGTTCTATTTCAATATAGGTTTTGAACACTCCAAATATACACTCCCTACATGACATACATATATGCACGCACGCACACACACGCACAAATACATGAACGCATGCAAGTATCAGGGCCCGGTTGCACAAAACACCTTAAGTTTTCTCCCTTAAGTGTGACCCTTAAGGGCTCATTTTCCCTTAGCTAAGGGATCTACTTAAGGGGGTTGCACAGAATGCCTTAAGTCCTTCCCTTAGGTAAGGGAAAGCCCTAAGGGATTTACTACAGTAAAGAGGAGTTTACAACGGTAGAATTCTATTGTTTCCAAGGAAACTTTTTAAGTCATTCTTGAATATTCTTCTCAAAACATCGTTAACCATTCTGTAGCTATTTATCTATAGGCCTAAACATGGACAATGGTAAGGCTAGAAAGCCAAACTGGTCAGAGGAAGAGAAAGTGGTATTATTAGAGGAATTTAACAAAAGAAAAAACATAATAAAAAGCAAATTCAACCCTCAAATAACGGCCGCGAAGAAGCAGCAACAATGGGAAGAGACCACCGCGACCATAAACTCGAGAAATATGGTGAAGAGGACAGTGGGGGAGGTCATTTTTTTTTTTTTTTAAACCTTGCGGTCCAAGCGAGGAAGGAACAACACCATATGTCCATGGCTTAATTGTCGAACCAGATGTCTGGTTATGGAATAGCCTACTGTGCTCCAACAGTGCATAGGCTATGTGTTTGAGTGGTTCAAAGTGTGATTGTGTGCTCTGATCGTCGCATTGTTGCGGTTGAAATGACATCTTCTTGCATGCATAGCCTACATGAGCCGGGTGCTTGGGATATCGCAGGCAGCACCTGAGCATAGCGTTATTCGCAACATGTGCCCCGCCCGCCTCTCTTCACCGGAGCCACTCCGCGCTCCGCGACCTCCCTCTTTAGCCTACAAATTAAGCACCGCTCCAAACGTTCTCCT
>NC_085873.1:43580168-43585168 GCF_034702125.1 Engraulis encrasicolus | reverse complement strand
GGCAGGTTCAGACCCTGATCTTTCATTCACGCTCTTCCTCTGTTCACAGATGACACATCATACACACACCATGGCAGTGTGTTGGTGTTTCAGACAGTTCAGAAACACACACTCTCTGTCTGAAACACCAACACACGGCCATGATCCCCACAGTACTGCTTTGGCCACATACAGTGGTTGCAAGTAGTTCACATACATTTCCTCTTTGAAGAGCACGCCCTTGACATGACCAGGCTAGAGGGAGAATCAAAACAAGAAAACAACAAACAGAACAGATAAACAAAACAAATACAAGCACAGCACCTGCACAGGGCTGTGATGCCTGTGGAGTCTTTTCATTGGTCAGACATGCAGCATCCAGTGGGATTTAACAGAACATACCAGTGCCACTGAAAAGTAAACTTTAAAAACTAATATTTCATTTTTAATGTGAAATTGACAGTTTGTACTGTATGATACACACAACTTTCTTACCAGCATACCAGCGGCAGTAAAAAAAATAAAGAACATTAAAAACTAATATTTCATTTTTACAGTGCGATGACAGTTTGTATGATACACACAACTTTCTTCCTCAGTAAACAAGACAGAGCTCATATATGTAGTGTTCCCTCCGTCTCTGTCCAAGAAATTTGGGAATATCTTACTGTTAAACTTCGGCTTTTTCCGCACACCTCAGCTGGCAGGTGCGTCAGAGATGGCACCATGGGTCACTCAGCAATAACTGAAAGAAACTCCCGCACACTGACCATTTTGCCTGATGAAGGTCTAGTGCCGAAATGTTGTTTATTAAAGAAAGAACAGCGAAATGGTCAGTGTGCGGGAGTTTCTTTAAGGGAATATCTTACTGAACATTGATGGCTGTACCATCACGCCATCCCAAGAAGTGCGTGTTACCCTGGAGCACAACCTGTCACTCCAAGCCCACATCAGTAACACCACCAAACCCACCTTCTTCCACCTCAAAAACATCTGCAGACTCCGGCTTACAGTCAGACACTGTTGAAGACTCTGACTCTGATTCATGCCTTCATCTCCTCCGGTCTGGACTACTATTATGGTCTTCCCACCCTGGGAAGCACTGGACAAACTACAACTACAACTACAACTACACCTACAACTACAACTACAACTACAACTACAACAACTACTACAACAACAACAACAACAACAACAACTACAACTACAACTATAAAAACAACAACTACTACTACAACTACAACTGCAATTACAACTACAACTACAACTACAACAACAACAACAACAACTACAACTACAACTACACCTACAACTACAACTACAACTACAACAACAGTATATGTGCAGGCACATTTGAACTACCATATATGATGGGAATGCGTGTGTCATTTGCCTTATAATTAAGTATTAAAGTATTAAATGTATGCATGCCCAATTTTAGTCTTTAGAAAATATATAGGTTCAGCTTGCGACTTTGTCACAGACCCTAGATTTTGGTCCACTGTGGTTTTGAGTTTGACAACCCTGGCCTGCGCTACGCTGTTTCAAAGAAGCCCAAAATACTTCACTGCTCTCTGTTTCTCAAGTAGTTTGGAGAGAGAAACAGCCAAATAAACAGATCAAGAGATGGCCGCTCTCGCCTGTAAACGTTTCAGATTAACCGCCGTGTAAAATTGATGTTTTCCTTTACAAGCATGGCGACTCATTTTCTACACCACTGGAGGGGGGGGGCATGTATTAGACGGAGAGAACGTGAGTATTGGTGTGCATGTGTGTGTGTGTGTGTGTGTGTGTGTGTGTGTGTGTGTGTGTGTGTGTGTGTGTGTGTGTGTGTGTGTGTGTGTGTGCGTGTGTGTGTGCGTGTGTGTGTGCGTGCGTGCGTGCGTTCATGTGTGTGTTTGTTGGCAGGGCACATAGATGAGGATATCTGTTGGCAGATTGGAATTTAACAGCATTGCCTTAAAAAATTGATATTAAAATCATTCATGAGGACAGAGAGAATTTCATTGCTCTCTCTCTGTCATGCACAGACGCACACTCTGTCAAACATATTCATAGACTCAGACAGGCACGTACCCCAACGCTTCACTAATAACAACATTCGCTCAGTCTTTATTTTTGTTTTTCATTTTGTTTCTCCATTTGTGCATCCTAATATATGTGTGTATGTGTGGGGGGAATACATATAGGCTATAGCACAAACTTTAAAGCTACATATCCTTCTCTCTCTCATTCTCTCTTTGGTCACGGACACACATTTCAGTGTGTGCAGTAATATCCATCTGCCATGGCAACCATCAATAATTCTACGATTGCTGTCAGCTGATAGATGCGATCATGTCCCCCGTCGGCAATGACACATGACAACCGTGTCTGCAAGCCATTACACACATCAAGGCTCGTTGTCTTCTTCTGTGTGTGTGTGTGTGTGTGTGTGTGTGTGTGTGTGTGTGTGTGTGTGTGTGTGTGTGTGTGTGTGTGTGTGTGTGTGTGTGGTCTCTTCAGACAGTCTGTCAATAAAACCTTTAAGGGCATCACTTAGAGCAGTGTTTCTCAAACTTTTCGAGTTTTCAGAGGAAGGGTGTCTGTCTGTGCCCCCTTCGAGCAAAATGGAAAATACAAATAAATAGGCCTTCGTTAAGTTTATTAGAGCCTAATATACATGTATATGGCCGATGATGTTCTCTAAATATTAGTGAATAAATGAATTAATATATTGTTATTGTAAAGTGAATGTGTTGACTTAATGGCAAAGCAGAAAAGTGTTAAAAAAGAAAAACCTTCTGACTTCACGCGCCCCCCCTCCAATACCTCCGCGCCCCCCTAGGGGGGCTTCCGCCCCACTTTGAGAAAAACTGACTTAGAGCATGAAAGAGCGTCTCTGGGGGCAGATTATTTCTCAGACACGTACATTACTGCTTTTAATTGAGCCTCCACACAATATTGTGTGAAAATACCTGTGTGCGTGCGTGCGTGCATGTGTGTGTGCGGCTGCGTGATCAAACCTCAATCGTTGATTTATCAGTGAGACAGATCTGGGATTGGGTGTTCCTAATACGTCTCTCTGTGTGTGCATGCATGTGTGCATGCGTGTGTGCTAGTGTGTGTGAGCGTGTGCACGTGTGTGCGTGTGCGTGTGTGTGTCTGTGTGCGTGTGCGTGCGTACGTGCGTACTTGTGTTTGCTGGCGCGTGGTGTGCATACTTGTGTTTGCGGGCACGCGGTGCGCGTATGTGTGTGTTTCTGTCTGAACACTGCATCACTCCAGGTATCTCATCCCCAAATGTGTCTCTTAACTTGAGCCGTAATGGTGGGATGAAAGAGCCGCGCTGCCTCTGTTTCTCCAGTCTCCAGGCCCCACAGATGTACTCGGCTGCAGCTGTCTCTGTTTCTCCAGTCTCCAGGCCCCGCAGATGTACTCGGCTGCAGCTGCCTCTGTTTCTCCAGATGTACTCGGCTGCAGCTGCCTCTGTTTCTCCAGATGTACTCGGCTGCAGCTGCCTCTGTTTCTCCAGTCTCCAGGCCCCGCAGGTGTACTCGGCTGCAGCTGCCACCCCATTTCCATCCAGCAAGATGTCATAGACAGTACACAGCCTAAAACCTGACCTGAGATCAAAGCTGAATACAGATTTAGACAAGGAACAATGAACACTACAACCCAGTCAACATTTTGTGCCTTTTCTCTCTCTGTGAAGTTATCATAGTAGGTGATATTAGCTGTATACATACGGTATAAAGTATGGTATTGTATAGTGCAGTGGTTCCCAACCTTTTTCTTCAGGGACCCATGTTTTTACCATTGTAAGCTTTGCCGATCCAACCGTGCGAGCGCACGAGAGGGAGTCACATGATACCCTCTGTGTCCTGCAAAAACTCATTTTACTTATTTTATTCCTTTCTTAATTTTTGGTCAAATATAGAATAAATGTTTACATTTACATTTTGTTGCTTCTATGCATATTATTTAAATACATGCTTTGTCATTTACTCAACGTCGGCTATTTAAGGTATTTAAAATCAAACCCCTTAAAATCAAGAAAGCTTTGTGACCCTCTGTGGATCTTTGGCGACCCATAAGTTGGGTCCCGATCCATAGGTTGGGAACCACTGATATGGTGAATATAGCATAATACCTTTAGTATAATCTGGTATGGCAGCACCACCAGCCAGGATAAGCCAAGAACCTCATTTCTGACCCCTCGCACCCAGCACACTATCTATTCACACTCCTTACATCAGGGAAAAGATACAGCAGCATCCCATGCAACACCACACGTTTTAGGGACAGCACCTACCCACAAGCCATCCGTTACTTGAACTTGAACATGCACTAGCACTTTACAGCCACTCCACTGCCTGGCCTTCTACCTCTGCCTACCTTGCACTATTGTACTGCATTATGTCTTATTGCACTTTTCAATGTTTATTGTATGCGTAATTCCGTGTTTATTTATGGCCCCTCTTGTTTACTTGTCTTTGTCTTTGTCTTAGCTATATGTATTTGTGTTGTTAAATGTACGAGCAAACCAAAGACATTCCTAGCAATTGTATGTTATACTGTTGATTTGGCAATAATAAACTTGAACTCGAACTTGTATAGTACAGCATTAGTAACAGGAAAATATGTTTTGGTAAATTCTACTGCTTGATTTCTGGTCACTGCCAACTCAAAATCAGAACTGTATGTCTGTATATAAAGGCTACGTTTGTTTTTTGGTTTCATCATTGGTTCAAGGGACACAAGGTAGGATTAAAAAGTTACGAGTTTACTCTCTTTCTCTCTCTCTCTCTCTCTCTCTCTCTCTCTCTCTCTCTCTCTCTCTCTCTCTCTCTCTCTCTCTTTCTTCATCCTCCTCTCTTTGTCTTTTCTTCTTTGGTTTGAAAGAACAGCATCAGAGTCAGCGAAAGGACAGATGAGGCTTCTGTGCTCTACTCCCACCTCTCTGATCTCAATTCATTACTGTCCTGAGTCTGCTGATGTTTAAGTGAGTCATTTAAGTAAGGGTTAACGTACGGCGAGAA
>NC_085873.1:43560168-43575168 GCF_034702125.1 Engraulis encrasicolus | reverse complement strand
CGTGCCTGTCTTAATTGACCACCTGTTGCTACTTGATCGTAGCTTGTTTGTAGCTCCAGTTCAACGCCTATTTGGCCTTGACTTGCTGCTACTTGGCTCGGGAGCATTTAGTTAATCTGTGTGCCTGTTTAGTTGCCGGTTTGTTATGCACACTCGAATTGTTACGACTATCCGTGATTGATCAGCTGTTCGTTATCATTAGTAATCATGGCCGCCATCAAAGGTTTTGTTGAATCCCCGTCACGCACTACACTGCATCGTTTTAGCAAACCCGAATTGTTGGAAGTGGCCAAACAATACAACATCGCGTTAGACACTGAGGAGCATAAGACCAAAGATAGCATTAAAAGGAAACTCTTCGACGTCTTCGCCGAAACTGGGGTATTGCCACCTCGTACGCCAGTCAAAAACACATCACCGACTTCTCCCTCCGCTCCGCATAGTCCCTCTGAAACTATCCGTCTGCGAGAGTTAGACCTCGAGCAGCGACGTTTAGAATTAGAGACAGAACTTGCAAAACAGCGACTAGAGTTGGAGCGCGACCGCCTAAAATTAGAAGCGGAACAGAGCAAAAACAAAACTGTCTTTGACGTGGCGAAGAATATCAAATTGGTGCCCCCCTTCTCTGAGACTGACGTTGAGCGGTATTTTCCGCACTTTGAGAGGGTTGCAACTAACTTTGCGTGGCCAAAAGATCAGTGGGCCTCTCTCCTCCAGTGTGTTTTGACTGGGAAAGCCCAGGAAATTTACTCGTCTCTCCCAGTTGCAAATAGTGTCAGCTACGCCGATGTAAAAGATGCCATTCTGCGCGGTTACCAGTTAACCCCCGAGGCGTATCGCCAGACATTCCGTAAGCTTCGAAAAAAAGCTGATCAGACATATGTCGAGTTTGGCCGGAAGAAGGAAACTTCGTTTGATCGTTGGTGTGCCGTAGTCAAAGCAGATGACCGAGCGAAACTACGCGAGTTAATTCTACTCGAGGAATTTATCAACTGTTTGCCGCCTTCTGTTGCAACACATGTCAGCGAGCAGAAACCAAAGACTCTGTCCGTTGCATGTGTCCTGGCGGATGAGTACACTCTCATTCATCAGGACCGTGCCTATGCCAAATATCGCTCATCGTCTCCTGTGTCTAGTAATCGCAGTGGCACAACGTCGCCGTCTTTACCTTCTGATAAGCCAGGCTGTTTCTACTGCAGTAAACCTGATCATGTCATAGCTGATTGCCCTAAACTGAAGCGCAAACGTGCGAGAGATGCTACCACTAAGAGTGCTGGTTTGGTGCACTCACTTCAGCCCCTACAGCGTTGTTCCGATAATGTCACAACCGTAGACGAGTCGCTGTATGAACCATTCCTGTTAGAAGGAACCGTGTCCGTGTCCGGTGCCTCTCCAATGCCAGTACGCATATTACGCGACACCGGTGCGAATCAAACTATACTTCTACAGGGGGTCCTGCCATTGTCGGCGCGCACTGCCACAGGCAGTAGTGTGCTGGTTCGTGGCATTGGAAAGGGGGTATCCAAGATGCCCCTCCACCGTATTTTATTGCGGTCTGACCTTGTTAGTGGCGAAGTGACTGTTGCTGTCCATAACTCTTTGCCCGTCCCGGGTGTCACACTATTGCTGGGTAACGACATTGGCCGCGGTAACGTGTTTAGCTGTGATGCGCCGCTCGAAGTAGTGACCACACCGTTGGTATCCGACACGCCCGATCAATGTGAGCGCGAGCATCCTGATGTGTTTTCTGCCAATGTAGTGACGCGTGCCCAAGCTAGAAAGGCTGTCGAGTCCAAAGCGGACCCAGACGTCGTTCTAGCTGACACATCTATGTTGAAGCCAGAGGCGTGCGTTAGGCCCAAGGAAAAAAGTCCTAAAAGCAAAATTGTGTTCGATTCGGCAATCCCGAAATTACTGCACGACGGCCCTGACTTGTCTTTGTCCCCATCTGAGCTGTTTAAGCACCAAAAAGCTGATGATAGTCTCGTAACCTGTTTTGGTATTCTGGTTTTGGTGGTTCTGGTTCTGGCGTTAATGCCTGTTCCGGAGTCTGTATTCCAGGCCAAATACCGCGGTCCTTACAGTGTCGAAAAGAAACTGTCTGATGTGGATTATGTGATTGCTACCCCTGATAAGCGCTTCAGCTCTCGCGTTTGCCACATAAACATGCTGAAGCCTTATCACACTCATGCACCGCGTGATTCACCTGTTGTCCTACTCTCCGCAGTAGCTGAGAGTGAGGATGTTGACACGGCCCCCTTGCGCTGCATTGTCCAGGGCCGACTAAAAAATTCAGAGATGTTGGCAACGCTGCCAAACCATTTGTCGCATTTAACTGCAAAACAACAAAGTGACATCGTGTCGTTAGCCAATGAGTACCCGGAGATATTTCGCGATGTCCCCTCCAGGACGAATGTACTACAGCATGACATCGATGTAGGGAGTAGTCTCCCAATTAAACAGCATCCATACAGGGTCAATCCGACGAAGCGTGCCATTTTACGCCAGGAAACCGATTATCTCCTGTCCAACAAGCTGGCCGAGCCGAGTGTCAGCCCGTGGAGTTCGCCTTGCCTTTTAGTCCTGAAGAGCGACTCTTCATATCGCTTCTGTACTTTGTGCGCCTTTGTGACCCCCGATGCGTTTTTGCAGTATAATGTCATGGCATTTGGCATGCGTAATGCTGGTGCTACATTCCAGCGTCTTGGGAATCTAGTTTTGTCCGACGTGTCTAACTGCGATGCCTACCTAGACGACGTCGTTTTACATGACCATACATGGTCTGAACATTTGGCTCGGTTGCATGAGGTTTTCAGACGGCTCTCCGCGGCGTCCCTCACGGTCAACCTAGCCAAATGTGACTTCGGGAAAGCAACCGTTTCCTACTTGGGTCGGATAGTGGGTGGTGGCATGGTTCGCCCTGTGGCGGCCAAAGTTGAAGCCGTGCAAGGTTATCCTGTACCCGGTGACAGGCGTGCCCTGCGCGGATTCTTGGGATTAGTGGGTTACTACCGCTGTTTCTGCAAAAACTTCGCCGCTGTCGTTTCACCACTCACTGACTTGCTTAGTCCAAAGACCGCCTTCCTGTGGTCCGATGAATGTCAGAAGTCTTTTGACAATGCCAAAACTCTCTTGATGTCAGCGCCTGTCTTGGTGGCGCCTGACTTCTCCAAGCCGTTTAGCCTTGCCATCGATGCGAGTGATACTGGCGCGGGAGCTGTCCTCCTCCAGCGTGCTGAAGAGCACGAGCACCCGGTCTGCTTCTTCTCTAAAAAGTTCAACCGTGCGCAGCGCAACTATTCCACCATAGAGAAGGAAGCCCTGGCGCTCGTGTTAGCCATTCAGCACTTTGAAGTTTATTTGGGCTCGTCATCTCAGCCGATCGTCGTTTACACAGATCACGACCCACTTAAATTCCTGAACCGCATGTTCAACAGCAATCGCCGCCTCATGCGCTGGAGTTTACTGCTCCAGCCCTTTGATCTCCGCATCTCTCACATTAGCGGAAAGGACAACGTCGTACCCGACGCCTTGTCCCGAGCTGTGGCCTCTGACGATCATCTCGATATGGCATCTTTGTCCTGTTAGTCTGTCGACTAATTTAGCGCTTTTAACAACCGTCGCTTTTTAAACATCTGGCAGCTTCGCTTGCGTTCTCGGGGTCAAGGTCAAGCCTCTTGTCCCCTATTACGTCATCAGCATGTCTGTTTTGTGTAATGTCGGCTGTTGACTCTTATGTTTATGGTGGTGGGTTTGGGTGTACACTATAAGTGTAAAAAAGCGTTTGAATGTTGGTGCATAGTTTTATGCATTCCTTGCATATTACTATGCACCCCCCATTTCTTTTCTGTCCCCTCTTTTTTTTTAGAGACTATAGTCTCTCTTTTGTGGTGGGGGTGTTACCGCCAGGTTTAGTTTGGGTTTTTTCTTTGTTTTTTTCCCCCTGTCAATTCTGTCTTGTTGGGGACCCTTAATTTCATTATTGTCCTCCACAGTAGCAGCACTCATCAGTGGCGGCACCTGGGAAGTGGGGCGGAGCGCTGCTGTTAAAACCGAAGGCAGACCACAGATCGCTCTCCTTCACCGAGCATCCGGCCTTGACTACACTTCCCGGTTGTGACTGCAGCTGCTTTTTGCACTTTTTGGAGACCATCGTCTTTTGCCATTTTTGAGCTTTTTTCTACAGGGGCGCGGCCTCTTTATCTTTTTTTATATATAGTGATCATACCCTAGACATTTTGCGTAGGAGCTCGGCTCCTCTTTTGTTCACCCCCTCTCCTTTGTTTAATAAATATCTCTTATTTTATACCATTTTCCGTTTTTGAGTCCCATCTATGTTACCCCATCTGTAACAGTGTGTTTGTGTGCACGTGTGTTTTGTGTGGGAGTGATGATGTCTGCATCCTGCCATGCGAGGGCGGGGCTGAACTCAAAGTGAAGATGTAAAAATGCAATGCGGCTGAGTTTGGGCAGGGAGGAGGAGAGAGAGAGAGAGAGAGAGAGAGAGAGAGAGAGAGAGAGAGAGAGAGAGAGAGAGAGAGAGAGAGAGAGAGAGAGAGAGAGAGAGAGAGAGAGAGAGAGAGAGAGAGAGAGAGAGAGAGGAGAGAGAGAGAGAGAGGAGAGAGAGAGAGAGAGAGAGAGAGAGAGAGAGAGAGAGAGAGAGAGAGAGAGAGAGAGAGAGAGAGAGAGAGAGAGAGAGAGAGAGAGAGAGAGGCCTTTCACCAGGCTTCATGTGTGGTCTCTGAGGACCGGGTGTGTTTGTGTTTGTTTCGGATTGAAGATGAGCTCCTCTTTGCTCACATCCTGTGTTTCTTTCATTTTTTCCACTCTCTGTTTCTCACGCTCATTCTCGGTTGGCTGTTGTTCTCTCTTCTTTCTTTAGTCAGTAGTGTGAAAAACTTCCCCAGATCATGAGGCTTGGCTTGCACCACCATGCTTAACCGTCTTCACTGTGCACTGTGGCTTGAAGTCTGTGTCTGCAAGACTTGTGCCAGACTGTCTGTGACTCTTACACTCAAAAAGATCAATCTTATCTAATGGTGGTACAAGCATTGAGATATGGAGATGTTTTTTTGTGCTGCGTTGTTGGTCCTATTTACTGCATATGAAGGATCATGGTACACACACCTTCCTTAATTTCCCTGGGGATCAATAAATGATTGGTTACATATAGTATACTCTACCTCTGAACACCTTTGAAGTGGATGTTTTAACAAGGCAATGACCCCAAACAAACCTACAGGCGTGCAAAATTAACAGCATTCAACTAATGGAGTGTCCAGCACAATCCCCAGACCATAATCCCATAGAAAACTTTAAGTGCTGACATAAAAAGGCTGTTGACATTAAAAAAAATGGCAAAAAATGCAGGAGAGATTGTGGAATGTACAACTGACCTGGGCTACCATACTTTTCTACTGTTGCTAGAAGTTGGTCGACTCCATGTACCACACAGAGGCAAAGCAGTTATCAGAAACCACAGTTATCCAAAAAATATTAGGACTTCCAAGAATGTCTTAGTTAACTAAAGCCGGGCATACACTGTGCGATATTTTTTCACTCGTGGGTCTTAAGCTTCTGCTCACACTGCACAATGGAATTTCACTGTTTAAAAGTTCACAGCTCACGACTCACGTCCTCACACTACACGAGCCGACAGTCGGATGCGAGCGAAATGCTTCCACCGTACAACCTGACAGGCATGTTTCCCCGGTCTGCAGAGGATGGAACATGCGCACCTGAGGTGGAGATGAGGTCGCGCTCAACAGTGAATCGCACGGCCCTATTAATTTGTGTGCATGTGAAGTGTCAAATCGGGTCGTAGCACTGTTTTAACTGTGAGCCACGACCAAAATTTCAAACCGTTTTGATTTTCTTGCGACCCTGCGATTGCACGATCGTGAGGCGAAATCGCTTGTCGTTACCTCATGTACACTGCACGATGCGAGACTCACGATTGACCTGCGATTGAGCAAGAAATCGGCCCGACTCTCAAAAAGTCGTGCGAGTGCCAAAATCGGGGCAAAAGTCGCACAGTGTAAGCCCAGCTTAAGCTGCTATTTTGTTTGAACATTACATTTCTTCACTTTCTGTGAAATATAAAATTTAATTTGCTATTCATTTGAACACAACTTGTATGCAGATGGTAACCCAGGGTTTAAGACTGGCGTGGGTCCCTTGTCAGCTATAATCATCTTTAGTTTCATCTGTTTAACTCTTTTTACACCTCCACTGTGTAGCTATTTTAGTGTTTTAGAATAAGACGAGTATAACAGGGTTTTTTTTTAACGATACCTGTGTTTCCATGGCACTCGTATCTCAGCTCTCATGGATGTACCATTCTGATTAACTGAGAGAAAAAGAAATCTTAATTGAGTTATTTTCTTCCTCCATCGGATGATTGGAACCCTGATCAAATTATGCAAAACTCTGCCGTTGGTTATTAAGATTCGTAATGAATATCCTAGACTTCTTGTGTTTTTTTCTACTCTTAATCTCTTTATCCAAACTTTTCATGAATGACAGTAATGAATAAATGAATGCATGAGAGAGAGAGGGGGGAGTAGATAGATAGATAGATAGATAGATAGATAGATAGATAGATAGATAGATAGATAGATAGATAGATAGATAGATAGAGACTGCTGCTGAGAAATGGACTTAACGGCATATTGGTAAGTACTGGGGGAGAAGCACACAATGGCGTTCACTACACAAAAGTAATATCATCCACATCAATGGCCACTATAGTTGCACACTGAGGAAGGCACACGCCGAAACGCGTCTGTGCACAGAAAAATAAAGAAAAAAATTGATGCAAGGTGCGCCCCCCTTTTCTTTGACACTATAGAAAAAACAACAACTTTTTTCTGCTGAATCGTCATCATAATAGTGGAATTAATGATTTCTGCAAAATGTGGTGTTTACAAAGTAGTTTTCCCCTGTTGCTATCCAAATCACAGTGTGCTGAGTGCTGACAGCAGTGGAAAGCATTGTGTCTGCATCAGGCGATGTTGCTAATGTTGAAGGGAAATGTTGTTGCACACCCAGGGGAGATGCGCACACGCATGCACACGCACGCACGCACGCACGCACGCACGCACGCACGCACGCACGCACGCACGCACGCACGCACTGTTTCCATGTTCCATTGTGTCGGGCACAGTAGCCTATCCCATCTTTTCCTCCTACTTCACTGTAATGGAGAACTGTCCAGCCTAATGTTTGTTTGGCTTAATGTCTTTATGCACTTTACAAGAGATAGTGATATGACAATATAAACCAATATACATATAATGAAATAGAAACCAAGTGTGTTTATGTGTGTGTGTGTGTGTGTGTGTGGCAGGGGGGGGGGGGTGGTGTCAATAACAGAGGTAGAGACAGTGTTATCTGTTACCGTAGCTGTCCACTTACAAGTGTACTCTGGAAGCAATCATTATTATCATGATGGGAGAGGTAGACTTTGTTTTGTTTACCTCCGACAACATAGCATTCTTTCCCCAATTCACCCCCATTAGTGCATCTAGAGTAGATCTTTGTGTGGGTTCAAATTACCTGCCCCAGTTCTACAGAGTATACTCTGGAACATTCAAATATGAAAGCATATCACTTCCTCATACATTTTGTAAATTTCTCCACTTTTTTGTCTTTTTTTAATGTTTGTCTCTTCTTTTCAGGGGGGCTGGAAAGTCTTCAAAGTGAGAGAGAGGGTTTCCAGTACACATCATCCTGAAGGAGGTCAGGAGAGTCTGAGACAATAATATGGGAAAACGTTTGAAGTCTGCAAGAGGCCTGTCAGTAGCCCACTCAGAGAAAAACACGTCAGCAATTCGTACCGTACCGTACCATGCCTCCTCTCAGGACTGGACTCGGGGAGAAATAGGATCCGGGCACTTTTGGCTCAAAGGGCCCCCCCCCATAATTAACAGCGCAGTAGTGACTCATTGGTGGGCCCTGCACCCTCATGGGCCCCTATTTTTAGAAATGTTAAAAAATATATATATATTTTAAGTTTATGAATATAGGGGCCCATGAGGTTGTGGGGCCCAATGGAAAATGCCCGCTATGCCAGAGGGCCAGTCCAGCCCTGCCGCCTCTGTAGAGTCAGCACAATGGCTTTATTTCCCTTTTTCACCCCTTTACTGGATTGTTTGAAGTTAGACCTTCCTTTCTTTCCTGCAGGCTGTGAGATTAACTGTGCCAAAGATCATCAGTTAACCAAAAAAAGCTGAACCATGCTACATACTGAACAGCAGGCATGTGCACAGCATAGTTGCCCACGGTGCCCGAGCAACGGCCCTTTTGCCCACATTGGCTGATATTGCCCTTCCAAGGGAGGGGAAAATAATATGGCAATTATAATTTAATATTTCAATATCATTTGATTTCTTTATAATTCATAATTTTGATTGAAGTTTTGTAAAATAAAGAATTAAGTCAGTCATCACTGATTCCTGAGAAAGTGGCTAAAACAGGTTGTAATCTTGAAAGAAAAAAACGAAGTGAATTACAAAATAATATGGTATATCCTCGTAAACAAAGGTCTTAACTTTTCAGAAATGCACAAGGCCAATCTCCCCATTTAGATTTTTTTTCAGAAATCAGGTTTTTCTCTGGTCATACCTTGTTTTTTGTCAACACTGTCAGACAGAATTAAAAGCAATAAAAAGTGTATTTATTTGGTTGCATATGTATCTGGAGTTTTTAAGTGATTGTGTGTGTTTTTTGGTTCACACATACGCCTTTAAATGTTGAAAATTCTCTTACATTCTATTTTAATACTGCTTCATGTGTTCTAATTTAAAAATATGTGCTGTCAGACAATGCTTACTTAATGCCTAAATAGATCAAACATTTTATTGTAATTTCACAAATATTCGTGTAGGCTTAAATTTGCTATTACTTTGATAATTCAACAACTCCAAAGGAAAATTTTGTAAGCACATTCATTTAAAATGTCCAAAACTCCTTCTTACGGTGGTGACTTAAGAACTGACGGTGGTGACAGTAATCTGAAGGTGGTGAAAGTTACCTAATTATTACCTAAATTTTGCAAAATAAATAGCCCTCTCAAGTCAATGACATCTAGCATAAACACTTTATTTTTCTGTGTGCACAGTATGCTTGTGCATGTGTTTTTTCTTCATTTGTTAGATACTGTAGGAAGTAGGCCTAGATTATTGAAAATGTGGCATAAACAGGTTTTAAGTTGTTCAAATCCAAAATATAGAGGTGTATTATCATAGATTAAGGTCTTGGCTGTGCAGTGAATGTATTGGCCAAGCTCCCCATGTTTTACATTTTTCAGAAAATGGCCTCTTTCTTGGTTTTGTCACCAGCGTCAGACAGAATTAGAAGTAAAAAAAAACATGTTTACGTGAATTACTTTTACAATTCAACATAATTGTAGATACTTATTGGAAGCATATTCTTAAAACTTGTCAAAAACATGTAAAACACATGCTTTTTTGTGAACTACATCAGATGTCACCACCGTCAGGTTTTGTGACAAAAAACCCTCCAAATGCACCTCAGTGGAGGCTAAAGTATAAGTTTGGCTCACAATTATTACTAACATGTCTGGTAATGTTTCCTTAACCAGTACAATTTAGTAAAATATGGAACAAGATGATGAGCGGAACAAAATCTGACGGTGGTGACATCTGACGGTGTGAGACAAAAAAACTCTTTTACATATTGTGCATTTTTTGCTCACATTAGCCACTTCGTTTTCACTCTGTTTCTTAGGGGCTTCATGCCGAGTCTGAAAAAGTATATATAATTAACATTAACTTAATATAATACTATTAAAACCCCCGACGGTGTTGACAGTTTATGATTGGGACAGTACCAGTGTCCAAACAAATTAACAAATTGAGGAGAAATTAGTAAATTTACAGGAGCTTCAGTGATAGTGAAGTATTCAGTAGAGCTGAAGGTTTGAAAAGGGGTCCTAAGTAATGACAATGACCTTGTCCATCCCTGATTTTATTGTCTTTTTAAAAAAAAATCTGACGGTGGTGACCAATATGCTGGACACACTTTGAGCAATCAGAAAATAATAGTAAATATTGTTTTACATGCACTATGTGCATATCTGCAGAACCACGTCAATATGGACTTTCACATCATGGTGATATTATTCAATAATATCAGTGATTTTTACATTTTAAGTCAATTGAAATGATGATGTCTGTCCTTGGGACAGCTGTTTTTACAGGGTGTGGGCAGCTTTATAGCCATGAAAAGTAATAAAATTACACTTAAATATTTCAAACGACTGTACCTTTGTGTAACAGACCCATGGGTCTTTACCTGGATTCATTTTGTTCATGAAAGTGTAGTTTATTTTCAACAGAATTGGCAGTTTATTGCAGAGACATGTTTTAGCCGCTTTCTCAAGAATCAGTGTCATACAAATTCATCAGACCCGTCGAGAATGGGCACGAGCGATGTGAGGTAGGCCTACGCAACAACTCCGGTGGGGAGGGAGGGAGAAGGCACGCGACAGGCGCTTGAGCGCCTAAAGAGACACGAAAGATTTTGAAGATGCCTGGGTGTCGGCTAGAGCCCTACACACAGTCTACATATTAGGGTACAAAATATGCTCACAATCAACCTCTCTAATACAATGTTGAGTTTAGAACTTTTAGTTATCATAGCCTACATCTGACAGCCAGCCAGCGCCACGTTTAGGTAGCAAAAAAACCCGACAGCCAGCTGTAGATATGCCTCGGAAAAATAGGCTAAGATTTCATGTTTCAACTGATTTGCTTTACAATTCGTATTTTTGATTGAAGCTTCCTAAATTAAGTTTTCAAATTCAGATTCACCTGCACCTCGAGAGATAGGCAAAGGGAGGGGCAGCATGCGCGTTGCGGGGGGCACGCGCAGCTCTACATGGGAGGGAGGGGGAGCAAGCATGCATGCGACCAGGGCAGAGACGCAAAATATGTCGAAGATGTCGTGGGAGTAGAGCGACTGCCCTGACGGCCTGAGGTGAGCTGGAAACATAGCAGACTACACAGTATTAAACTACATGATCACAATGAATGTCTCTTAAAGCCGATCTCGAGTTTAGGACTAGTGATCCTAAATAATCTGACAGACGGTGTGCCACGTTCAGATATTGGGGGAAAATGACAGGCAGCTAGCTTGCAGTCAACATTTTACATGGCTCAGGTTGTTTTGTGGAAGGCTAACCCAACTAAGAAACATGCAGATGACATGTCGTTTTATCAAGCAAGAGAGAACTTAAGGGGATAGGCTAGCTAAAGGAAGCACATCTCTGCAGAGTTGGCTGCGAAAAAAATGAACAGGTGCAGGTGAGGCAGAGAATCTTTTTTCAGGATTGTAGAGGTTTGATCTTGGTGAGACCGCTAGGAAAGTGCTTTTTCTTACGCTGATATAGGCCTATTCTCCGACCCAAAGATACTGTTTCCACTGTCAATGTCCATGTAATTGAAATAAATCCACTCCACATGATAACTGACGTTTTAATGTTCTTCTCAAGACATAGGCCTACAAAATGTGCATGAACTAACTAAAATATCTGCAATGAAAATAAAAGGTTATAAAGTCTGCGAGAAGCTCGGAGCTTAAGAGCAACAGATAAGAAATGGTCGCTCCCACGCCATGGTTCTTTGCGATCTGAAATGAAAGCCGGCTCGTCAATTCTTAAAGCGACAGTACACATTTTTAATATAGGCTACAAAAGACCAAACAAATGACCTAAACCTGTGAATTCTTATTGTTTTAGCTTTCCTATATAATATTCATAATTTTAATCATGGAATATGCCTATTAGGCCTAATGAAATTTCAAATTCAAATGAAATGATCTTTTTAACCATTTTTAAACTATTTCTATTTATTATAGGGCCTAACTTAAAGTCTACTTTGGCTGCTACAAGGATTATAAAAATGACAGTGGGTTAATTGATTAAGCATCCTCATATTTAGCATATTAATTTACTCATCATTTCATTTCATTTAAGATGAGGATGACTCAGAGCCACAGACCTCTGCACATAGGGCAGGTAGGCATAAGACTGATCATCTCTGTGACTGATACAGGTTTAAAAACTATCAAGGCTTTTTCTCATAATTTCATTTAATTTAGGGGCAGCCACATACCACAAATGAGGAAATGTGGATAAGGAGACATTTAGGGCAGGTGGGCATAAGGCTGATCATCTCTGATATGATTAATAGGTAGGCCTACATGTTTAAAAACTAGCATGTTATATCATATGGTACGCATATTCAAGATGCTATACAATAAAATAATATTAATAATTATGACAATAATATACTACTTCTACTACTACTACTAAAAATAATAATACCCATGGTGCAGTTTCCTAAAATTCTGAAGGCCGCTCATTGTTGATGGGTTATTATTTTTTTTCTTTTGGGGGGGGGGGGGGGGGGGGGGGAGGGGGGGAGGAGGGGGGAGGGGGGGGGGGGGGGGGGGGGGGTTGGGGGGTTGCCCTTTCTTCAGGTTAGAGCAACGGCCCTTTGAGATTCCTGTGCACGGCCCTGCTGAACAGTATGTCTATCTCTATCCCACTACTAAACTAAAAGCACAACCAACTTCATATGATCTCTGTGTCTCTCCACTGAACAAGAGCTACTGTACATGCGGCACACAAGCCTACCCTGTCCTTCTCAAACACTTCCCACTTTACAATCACAGGAAATTGACATTTTTTAAGTCATTTTAATGTGATTACTTTTTTTTGGAAGATATTTTTGGACTTTTTTATCCAGACATGACATTTGAGAGAAACAGGAATTGAGTGTCAAGTCAAAAGAGCGTGTCTCTATGTCTGTGTGTCTGTGTGTCTGTCTCTCTCACCTACGTAATGTTCATTAAAAACCTTGGAGGAGTCTTAACTTCTATCTCTTTTATCTCTTCTTTTGTGTGTGTGTGTGTGTGTGTGTGTGTGTGTGTGTGTGTGTGTGTGTGTGTGTGTGTGTGTGTGTGTGTGTGTGTGTGCGTGTGCGTGCGTGTGCGTGCGTGTGCGTGTGCGTGTGTCTCTGTGTGTGTGTGCGTGTGTTTTAATTAGATGAAGCAACCATGTGAAATAGATATCACATTTTCAGGATGATTAAAAAGCTATTAGAACAATAACTCCCCCACGTAGCGGGCAGGTATTCATTTGCAATGCTGCAAGGACACACACACAACACTGTTGCAAAGCCTATGCTTGGTGTACAGTTTGTGGTGCACACACAAAACACAAATTGAGTTAAGTTTTAAGTCATACTTTATGCAAGCAATAGCAATAGGGAAGATGGTTTAGAATAAACAGTGAATAGGTGAAGGGAAGATGTGGCAGATGGTATGGGAAATGGTGTCCACAAGATTGGCCCCTCCACATATGCTTTATGTGTGTGTGTCTGTGTGTGTGTCTGCGTGCGTGCGTATGTGTGCACGTGTGCGTGGCTGTGTGCGCGTGTTCGTGCATGTGTGTGTGTGTGCATGTGTGTGTGCGTGCATGTGTGTGTGCATGCACACACGTGTGTGTGTGTGTGTGCATACATGTGTGCGTGTGTGAGTGTGTGTGTCTGTGCGTACATGCGCGTGTGTGTGCGTGAGTGTGTGCGTGCCTGGGTGTGTTTGTGCTCGTGCGCGCGTGTGTGTGTTTTGCCCTACCTCGTCACAGCAGGACACCCAGTTGATGCGTGATTAACAATATGTCATGGGCTCTTCCATCAAAGTGAATGCATGATCAAGGAGCCATGACTGGTACATTAACCATTTCTCTCACACAGCCCTTCTATTCCAAATCCCCATACTGACCCATGTATGATCTAGTGGTGTCATATTATTTTTTTTATGTTTCAATTACTTCCTTGGATATTTTCGGAGCAAATGGAATGTTAAATTAAATGAAAGCACTAAAGTCAATGACTGATACAGAAAACAGACAATAAAATGTTGTTTAGTAGAAATGTAATGCATTGCAATGTTGTTTCAGTTGTTGCAATTACTGTTTTAGTAGATTTGTAATGCAATGCATCGTAGAATTGGACCGAATCAATTGAATCGAATCGTTACCTCCCTAATCCTAATTGAATAAAATCGTGAGGGCAGTACCAATGCACACAACTAATATGATCCAATATCCATCTGATCCTTTATCCTATCAGTGATTTTACTGATTTACCTGAAAGATGATCATTTTTGGTCAGAAAGCCATTCAAACTGCTAAGTCAATGCATTTATTTATTTATTTATAGGGCCATACTATATACTATACTAGTCCAAATGAGCACTTGTATTTGACAACAAATAAAACATAAAAATGATGTTTAATTCAATGTCCAAATGCCATGCAAGGGAAAGCCTAATTCCAGGGGTAAGATATTTTAATTTTAGCAATTGTACACCTGGCTTTAGTTTGCCCTTCATACATTGAGCGTACAATATTATGTCGTATTAAATGTACATATTGTATCGTAGTGAAATCCAGCCAGCAGTACTGTAATCCATCTTGTGCCGAGGGCAGGTAGCATTTGTTACAGCAGACCTTGCCATATAGACAAGACACATTTTCTTACTCAGTGTCAAGTGCCACAGCTTTGTTTGTATTTAAAGGTATACACACACACACACACACACACACACACACACACACACACACACACACACACACACACACACACACACACACACACACACACACACACACACACACACACACACACACACACACACACACACATAAAAACACACACACACACACACACACACACACACACACACCGTCCCCACTGGAGCCTGGATTCCTATTGCACATCCTGTGTGATGGATGGCTGCTGTCAGCGTAAGAAGCAAGTGAGGACAGTACCATCTGTTTCAGGTGTCACTCTTATGATCTTTCTTAATGCTTTGCATATCTATCGTGCATTACGGCCATTGATAATGAGTGTGTGTGTGTGTGTGTGTGTGTGTGTGTGTGTGTGTATGTGTGTGTGTGTGTGTGTGTGT